>NC_057797.1:727987294-727988796 GCF_018294505.1 Triticum aestivum
GGGGGGGAACATCCGGGAAAGTATTCCCGGTGTTTCGCATTTTCGGGCAAAGGAGCCGGAGGGGGAAGTTGCGTGTTCGGTATGCTAGGGGTGTGTGGCGGACGAACGGGCTGCGTAACCGGATTCGTCACGTCGTTCTGAGCAACTTTCATGTAGAAAGTATTTTCATCCGAGTTACGGATTAAAAGATATGATTTTCTAAAGATTTAAATCATTTTCTGATTTTAATTATTTATCTAAAGCCAACATTATCCAGAATAGTGTCTGATGACGCAAGCATGACATCAGAGTGATGTCAGCAGGTCAACTGGTCGGTTGACCAGTCAAACCAGACAGGTGGGTCCAGTGGGACCCACATGTCATTGTCAGGGGCATTAACAGAGTTTTGAAACTAATTAAATGGGTTAATTAGCAGGTAGGGCCCAGTAGTCAGTGAGAGATTAGGTTTTAATTAATTTATTTAATTAATTAGCAGTTTATCTATTTGTTTTTATTTGTTTTATGGGATGGGGCCCGCATGTCAGTGGCAGTAGCTGCCACGTCAGCGAAGTTGACTTGGTCAACGTGGCCAGTTGGGGCCCCCAGGCCCACAGGCAGCGACCCAGGGGTGGGGCCCGCCTAGCCACGTCGGCGGACGGTGCCGGAGCAACTCCGGCAACCCAATAGAGGCGGCCCCTCGCCGGAGTTGGCCGGAACTGCGCTATGGGGCACCAAATCGGGCGCGGCCAGGCTCTCTGGAACGGCCTCTTCGAGCCGCGTCCGATGAAGGGGAGCACGACGGTGTGGGTGGCCAAAATGGTCGCCGACAACGAGCGCGGCGGGCTGCAGTTCGGGCGCGGACGAAGATGGCGACACAACGCGCTTCGGGGTGAAAGGGAAGGCTAGGGTGGACCCGCGCGACGCGCTGAGCACAAAGGACTCGGCCACATGACCATTTGGTCACCGGAAGGGCGCCGGCAGCGCGCGCAGGCGGCGGCGCGGTCGGGTCCCCGACGAGAAACGCGCTAGTAGGCACAGGAAGGCTATTGCGCGGGCGCGTTGGGCTCCTAGGAACCCCAGGAGTGCAACGGCGAGTTCGGGCGAGCGTGACGACGGCGGCGAGGTACGCCGTGGCGACCAGAGCCTCAGCAATGGCGACGGCTGGCTACAGAGCGCTAGGGGGCCAACCAAGAGCAGCAGGGGGAGGAGAAGCTCACCGTGCGGCACGCAAGATGGCCCTTGGGAGTTTAGTAGCCGGAGAGTCAACGGCGCTCGTCGGAGATGCGTCGGGGATCCGAGGAAGAAGACGAGGTTGGGGCAGCGTTCGATGGTGCTCGGCGTCCTGCATCTTGACGTGGAGGCGTAGTCGAGGGAGGCGGAGCGTGCGGACGCGTCGGAAGGGCGTGGAGGTCGCGGTGGCCGCGAGTACTACGGCGGCGAGGCCATGGTGGTGCTTGGTTGCCGTGGGGAACGAGGGGGCGAGGTGCGGTGGATCTGGAGGGGGGAGCGCAGGGACCGAGGCG
>NC_057797.1:727989024-727998803 GCF_018294505.1 Triticum aestivum
CCCTCGTCTCGTCGCCGACGAGGGGGGTTCGGTTGGGACGCGCCCTGTTCCGACCCGGGTCGGGGGAACAGGGGAAGGGGACGCGGTGCGGGAGCTGGGCCGGCTGGGCCGGCCAGGCTGGCTGCGGGCCAGGGGGGTTGGGCGGTGGCCGTGCGGGTGGGTTGGGCTACCTGGTCCAGGGGGCTCCCCCCCCTTTTTTTGTTTTTTTGTAATTTCTTTCTTTTATTTATTTTCCCTTTCTGTTTTATTTAGTTTTAGGGCATTTAGGCATTTTATAAAATGGTGTTTGCTTCACCATAATTACCAGTGCAATATTTGGCAACCCCCGAACATTTTCGCTTTGACTTTTGAAAACTTAGGGTGTTTGTCACTAATTCATATTTTGAATTAGCAATGATTTTGAACTACCACTTGGTTAGCAACAGTAACACTGATGACATGGCATCATTAGAAGAGTTTTACTGTAGCCTAATTATCCGGGCGTTACAAATCTCCTCCACTGCAAGAAATCTCGTCCCGAGATTTAGGAGGTAGAAGGAAACCGTGCGGGGTATTCATCACGCAGGCGATCCTCACGTTCCCAAGTGGCTTCATCTTCAGAATGGTGCGACCACTGGACTTTGAGGAACTTGATCGCCTTCTGGCGTGTGCGGCGTTCAGCTTGGTCGAGAATGCGGAGCGGATGCTCTTTATAGGAGAGATCCTGTTGAAATTCAAGCACTTCATGATCCACTCCTCGGATCGGGTCCTTGAAGCAACGGCGGAGCTGTGATACATGGAACACATCGTGAACCTGAGAAAGGTTCGGCGGAAGCTCCAGTTGATATGCCACTTTTCCACGGCTCTCGAGAATAGTGAATGGGCCAATATAGCAAGGAGCTAGCTTGCCCTTGATCCCGAAGCGGTGAGCACCCTTCATTGGTGTAACTCGAAGATAGGCCTTTTCGCCAAGTTGATAGACCATGTCTTTATGATGACGGTCATAATTACCCTTTTGGCGTGACTGAGCAGTCTTGAGATTCTCGCGAATAATGCGGACTTGCTCTTCGGCATGTTGGATAATATCCGGACCAAAGAGTGGACGTTCCCCAGTTTCTGACCAGTTCAGAGGGGTTCGACACTTTCGTCCATATAACACTTCGAAGGGGGCCATCTTCAGACTAGCTTGATAGCTATTATTATAGGAGAACTCAGCATACGGGAGAGATTCCTCCCATTTCTTGCCGAAGGAAATAACACAAGCCCGAAGCATGTCTTCGAGAACTTGGTTGACACGTTCAACTTGCCCTTGTGACTGAGGATGAAAAGCAGTGCTGAAAGACAGATGAGTGCCCATAGCTTCTTGGAAACTTGCCCAGAATCTTGAAGTTAATAAGCTGCCACGGTCTGAACTGATTACCAATGGAATACCGTGAAGCGAGACAATTCTGGTCATGTAGAGGTTTGCCAGCTGACTAGCAGTGATCGTTTCCTTGACAGCCAGAAAATGTGCAACTTTAGAAAGTCGGTCAATGACGACAAGAATAGCATCATTGCCTTTCTGCGATTTGGGGAATCCAGTGACGATGTCCATTTCAACATGGTCCCATTTCCATTCAGGAATAGAGATAGGTTGCAGAGTTCCAGCAGGCCTTTGATGCTCTGCTTGATACGACGACAAATGTCACACTCAGCAACATAGCGAGCAATGTCTTGCTTCATGTTAGACCACCAGAATCTCTGGCGGATGTCTTGGTACATCTTTGTACTACCAGGATGGATACATAGAGGTGTATCATGAGCTTCTTTCATAACCTCCTGAGTCATATTCAGGTTTTCCTTCTTACATGGCACCACTAGGCGGCCTTTGAAGTACAAGGCGCCATCATCAGCAATAGTGAAGAATGATGGCTTTCCTTCTTTGAGGTCGCGCTTAATCTGGTGGACTTCAGAGTCATATCCCTATAATGTCTTGATGGAGCTCACGAGATCGGGTTCGACAGCCAGGGTATAGAGGGAACCCTGGGAAACAACATGGAGATTCATCTTGCGAGACTCCTCGGGAGGGGGAGCAAGTGCACCCGGAGGAACAATATGGAGGTTCAGCTTTCTGAATTCTTCAACAAGTGAGGGCTGAACCTTGTGAATCTGGAGGTGGTTGCAGTAAGACTTGCGGCTCAAGGCATCAGCCATTACATTAGCCTTGCCTGGTGTATAGGAAATACCCAAGTCAAAGTCTGCGATAATCTCCATCCATCGCTGCTGACGGAGGTTCAGGTCTGGCTGGGTAAACAGATACTTCAGACTTTGATGGTCAGTGAAGATCTCGCAATGATTACCAAGAAGGTAATGTCGCCACTGCTTCAGTGCATGAATGACAGCAGCAAGCTCGAGGTCGTGAACTGGGTAGTTCTCTTCGTGAGGGCGCAATTGACGAGAGGCATAAGCAATCACTTTGTGCTCTTGCATTAGTACAGCGCCTAAGCCTTGACGTGAAGCGTCACAGTAAATGACGAAGTCCTTCTTAGTATCTGGAGGAGCTAGTACTGGGGCAGAAGTCAACTTGTCTTTGAGTGCCTGGAAACTTTCCTGACATTTATCTGTCCATTGGAACTTGACGCCCTTATGCAACAGGTTAGTCAGAGGCCTGGCAATCTTGGAGAAGTTCTCGACGAATCGACGGCAATAGCTGGCGAGACCGAGAAAACTTCTGACTTGCTTAACGTTCTTCGGAGGAGTCCAATCAAGAATAGCCTGAACTCGTTCAGGGTTGATGGCAATACCATCCTTAGAGATGACATGCCCAAGATAGGTTACTTCGGGAAGCCAGAATTCACATTTGGAGAACTTGGCGTAAAGCTGATGCTCTCGTAGCTTTTCCAGCACAAGACGAAGATGTTCAGCATGTTCTTCTTCATTCTTGGAAAATACCAGGATATCATCCAGATAAACCACGACGAACTTGTCGAGGTAATCCATGAATATATAGTTCATCAGGCGAGAGAAGGTGGCTGGAGCATTGGTTAAGCCGAAAGACATGACGGTGTACTCGTATGAACCATAACGAGTCACGAATGCGGTCTTTGGGATATCCTCTTCACGAACACGGATCTGGTGGTAACCCAACCTCAAGTCGAGTTTAGAGAACACTGACGAACCAGCCAATTGATCATACAGATCATTGATCCGAGGAAGAGGATACTTGTTCTGAATGGTAGCTTGGTTTATAGGACGGTAGTCTTGGACCAATCGGTTTGTCCCATCTTTCTTCTTGACAAAGAGAGAAGGTGCTCCCCAAGGAGAGCAACTTGGGCGAATGAAACCACTTCGAAGAGATTTATCCATTTCCTCCTTAAGCTCAAGGAGTTCATGCGGCGACATCTTGTAGGGTCGCTTGGCTATAGGAGTGGTGCCTGGTTTCAAGTCGATGACGAATTCGACAGCTCTAGCAGGGGGAATCCCTGGGAGTTCTTCTGGAAAGACGTCGAGGAAGTCACGCACGACGGGAATGTTTTCAATGCCCTCGAGTGGTGCGGCGTTCAATGCATTCAATGCATAGAGCCTTACCTCGGCATTCTTAACCAGATGGGCATTGTAGCTTATTATTTCATCAGAAGGGTGTAGCAGATGGACGGTCTTGGTGGCGCAAACGATAGAAGCAGTATGCGCTTTTAACCAATTCATTCCCAGAATGAGATCAATGCTACAGGACTTCAGTATGATGGGAGAGACAAGGAATTCCAGTCCTTCGATTTCTACAGGGACGTCATTGCAAATCATGGAGGTTCGACATTGGCCCGCAGGAGTGTGTACTAATAGTGAAGCATTCATGTCCTCACATTTAATGTCGTGCAAGCATGCAAAATCTTCTGACATGAATGAATGCGATGCACCTGTATCGAATAAAACAGATGCAGGTACTGAATTTACGAGGAGTGTACCCATCACAGTAGCAGGCTGGTCTTGAGCTTCGTTCAGATCAACGTGGTTGGCATGAACACGACCATAGGACTTGGCATTGTTGTTGCGGGGCTGGTTGTTCCCACAGCCAGTTGCTGGAAGGGCCAGTTGATTCTGTTTCTGGTTGCATTCCCTAGCACGGTGCCCTGGTTGTCCGCACCTGAAGCACAAACCATTCTCGGGGGAAGGAACAGGAGCTTGGGGTGGTGGAGCTGGAAGCCTCGGCTGCCTAGTTGGAGCAGCCGGCAGACGAGGTGCAGCATAAGACTGCCTTGGGGCAGGTGCATTTGGACGGTACATGCTGTTCGGGATCCATATCTTACGCTTCTGCGAGGGCGGGCCCGAAGATGAGCCCGTGTCACGGTTGCGCCTCTGAGAGCTCTGGTCTTCCTGCAGACCAGTCTCGACATTGATGGCCTTATTCACCAAGGTGGCGAAATCAGCAAAGTCGTGCACTAGAAGTGCGAGCTTGATGTCAGCTTGAAGGCCGTCACGGAACTTCTCCTGTCTGCGTGCATCAGTTGCAATGTCCTCTTCAGCATAGCGAGACAAGTCCAGAAACTCTCGCTGATAAGCTTCAACAGTCTTGTTGCCTTGGGTGAGGTTGCGAAACTCACGCTTCTTCCGGTCCATGACTCCTTGAGGGATGAAGCGGGCACGGAAAGCAGCCTGGAAGTCTGGCCAGGTGATGATTGTTCCAACTGGCAGAGTACGCCTGTGGCTGTCCCACCATTGAGCTGCGGGTCCCTTCAGGAAGAAGGAAGCAAAAGTGACATAGCTGGCAGGGGTTACATCAGCAGACTCCATCTCATAGGTGATGTCATGGAGCCAGTCATCAGCATCCAGCGGCTGGGTTGAGCTGCGGTACACACTTGGGTTGAGGCGTATGAAATCCTGCAGAGTTGTTGTGTTTGGATGCTGGTTCATATTGGGGCGAGGAAACTGAGCCATCATGTTTTCCATGAACTGGCGATTCATCTCAAGCTGTTGGATCATACCAGCCATGTACTCAGGCGGTGGTGGGAAGTTGCCACCACGACCACGACCAGCTGGTCTAACCATCCTGCTAATATATAACAGGGGTAGTTCAGTATTGAGAAATTTGCATAGACAAGAATCATTCATGATGAAACATGCATAATGAAAAGAGCACGACAGATACCACATAGCTAGTTGGCATAACTTACAAAAGGGGTCGGACATAGAGTTCAGTACACAGAGTTCAGTGCACAGAGTTCAGTACATAGGCTAAGTCATCATAGGCGGCACGCAGGCTCGCGAATGCATCTAATACTAATGAGCAAGACTACATCAGTCCCATGAGGTACTGTGAAGGTAGCGGTAGCCTGACAGTTGGTAGTGAGGCAACGGATAGTCCTCCACGTCAGTGGCCTGGGGGCCGCGGATACTCTGGTGTAGAACTCGACGCTCAGGTGGCAGAAGAGGACCAAGTGTGGGAGAGTAGCCTCCCACCTCTGGCCAACCGACACCCTGGGGCATCACGGTCCTGGCTGGGTAGATCGCAGAATGCGGCAGCTCTCTGGATCGGACAAAGGGGTGCAACAGTGTCAGAGCACGGTAAAGGTGTTGACGGGTGATGTACAACTCGTGGCAAAGAGCTCGGTTAGCTCGATCCAGCCCATCAGCATGCAGAACAAAGTTCTGATGGTAGAAGGGCTCTCTGGTGACAGTGGAGTAGGCAGCGGTGTAGTAACCCTCCTCACCAACATCAGACGCGATAGCAATGTGCCTGAAGGGGGAGGTGTCCAACTCCCGATACTCTCCACGAAGACGTGTCAAAGCAGCATAAGCAGCATCGTGGACTGCCATATCGATAGTCACCCCAACACCATGTGCGGTGTGCAGCACAGTAGTGGAGTCATACTCCCGAGAGTAGAGGTGGACGATGGCTCGGTACTGCTCCTGGTTAAAGTCCTGGTACTCCTCATAGACGGTGTACTCAGGGTGCCAGCGATAACCCAGATAGGTCATCATCTCTGCTAGCACCACAGGTGATCCCGAGGCACCAATGGCCGTCGTGTGGCGCATGACCTGCCTCGTGGGATCCATCTGAAAACAAAGATGTTTCAAAGGAGTCAAATGACAGTGTGGAAATTGATCAAAATACAATTCCAAGGAATAACTATGGCTTTATCCAACTTTGGGGTGAATGTGGTCACGCGATCCTAGTGTTAGTTAGTAAATTCGTTTAACCCGAGTAGAAGAGAGTTCAGAGTCCCAGAGTAAAGGTCGAGGAGTAAAAGATCCTAGTACCACCCGATGGCGACGTGGGCCCGTAAGGCACACAGCCAAGTTAGTAAAAGTTTTTGTAATGTCTAGACTCGACTTCGGCCAAGGAGTTGGAAGGGGGATTCCTACAGGCAGTCGGCTCTGATACCAACTTGTGACGCCCCGATTCAATCGTACACTAATCATGCACGCAAATGTGTACGATCAAGATCAAGGACTCACCGGAAGATATCACAACACAACTCTAAAACAAAAATAAGTCATACAAGCATCATAATACAAGCCAGGGGCCTCGAGGGCTCGAATACAAGTGCTCGATCATAGACGAGTCAGCGGAAGCAACAATATCTGAGTACAGACATAAGTTAAACAAGTTTGCCTTAAGAAGGCTAGCACAAACTGGGATACAGATCGAAAGAGGCGCATGCCTCCTGCCTGGGATCCTCCTAACTACTCCTGGTCGTCGTCAGCGGGCTGCACAAGTAGTAGGCACCTCCGGTGTAGTAGGGGTCGTCGTCGACGGTGGCGTCTGGCTCCTGGACTCCAGCATCTGGTTGCGACAACCAGAAAGAAAGGAAAGGGGGAAAAAGGGGGGAGAAAGCAACCGTGAGTACTCATCCAAAGTACTCGCAAGCAAGGAACTACACTACATATGCATGGGTATATGTGTAAAGGGCCATATCAGTGGACTGAACTGCAGAATGCCGGAATAAGAAGGGGATAGCTAATCCTGTCGAAGACTACGCTTCTGGCAGCCTCCGTCTTGCAGCATGTAGAAGAGAGTAGATTGAAGTCCTCCAAGTAGCATCTTCAAGTAGCATCTCCAAGTAGCATCTCCAAGTAGCATCTCCAAGTAGCATCGCATAGCATAATCCTACCCGGCAATCCTCTCCTCGTCGCCCCGTTAGAGAGCGATCACCGGGTTGTATCTGGCACTTGGAAGGGTGTGTTTTATTAAGTATCCAGTTCTAGTTGTCATAAAGTCAAGGTACAACTCCAAGTCGTCCTGTTACCGAAGATCACAGCTATTCGAATAGATTAACTTCCCTGCAGGGGTGCACCAACTTACCCAACACGCTTATTCCCATTTGGCCGGGCACACTTTCCTGGGTCATGCCCGGCCGCGGAAGATCAACACGTCGTAGCCCCACCTAGGCACAACAGAGAGGTCAGCACGCCGGTCTAATCCTAAGTGCGCAGGGGTCTGGGCCCATCGCCCTGAGCACACCTGCACGTTGCATGGGCGGCCGGAAGCAGACCTAGCCTAGTGGCGTTCCAGTCCAATCCGGCGCGCACCGCTCAGTTGCTGACGTCACGAAGGCTTCGGCTGATACCACGACGCCGGGATACCCATAACTACTCCCGCATATATGGTTAGTGCGTATAGGCTCGTAACCAACTCAGATCAAATACCAAGATCTCGTTAAGCGTGTTAAGTATCCGCGAACACCGAACAGGGCCAGGCCCACCTCTCTCCTAGGCGGTCTCAACCTGCCTTGTCGCTCCGCCACAAAGATCCACACAGAGGGCCATCGGGACAAAGGTCCTTTCAGCCCCCAATCCGTGAATCACTCGCGGGTACTCTTCGAGCGGACCCGACTTTAGTCACCATCTGTATAGTATGTATGTATGTATAGTATATACCCGTGATCACCTCCCAAGTGATCACGGCCCGATAGTATAGCAAGGCAGACTGACAAGAATGTAGGGCCAATGATGATAAACTAGCATCCTATACTAAGCATTTAGGATTGCAGGTAAGGTATCAACAGATGTAGCAACAATGTCAGGCTATGCATCAGAATAGGATCAACGGAAAGCAGTAACAGGCTACACTACTCTAATGCAAGCAGTATAGAGGAGAATAGGCGATATCTGGTTATCAAGGGGGGGGGCTTGCCTGGTTGCTCTGGCAAGAGAGAGGGGTCCTCAACTCCGTAGTCGTACTGGGCAGCAGCAGCGTCGGTCTCGTGGTCTACCGGAGAGAAGAGGGGGAAGAAACAATGAATACAATGCAAACAAATGCATAGCGATGCATGACATGACAAGTAACGATGCTAGGTGTGCCCAATCGCGGTAGTAGGTGATACCGGCGAAGGGGGGGAACATCCGGGAAAGTATTCCCGGTGTTTCGCATTTTCGGGCAAAGGAGCCGGAGGGGGAAGTTGCGTGTTCGGTATGCTAGGGGTGTGTGGCGGACGAACGGGCTGCGTAACCGGATTCGTCACGTCGTTCTGAGCAACTTTCATGTAGAAAGTATTTTCATCCGAGTTACGGATTAAAAGATATGATTTTCTAAAGATTTAATTCATTTTCTGATTTTAATTATTTATCTAAAGCCAACATTATCCAGAACAGTGTCTGATGACGCAAGCATGACATCAGAGTGATGTCAGCAGGTCAACTGGTCGGTTGACCAGTCAAACCAGACAGGTGGGTCCAGTGGGACCCACATGTCATTGTCAGGGGCATTAACAGAGTTTTGAAACTAATTAAATGGGTTAATTAGCAGGTAGGGCCCAGTAGTCAGTGAGAGATTAGGTTTTAATTAATTTATTTAATTAATTAGCAGTTTATCTATTTGTTTTTATTTGTTTTATGGGATGGGGCCCGCATGTCAGTGGCAGTAGCTACCACGTCAGCGAAGTTGACTTGGTCAACGTGGCCAGTTGGGGCCCCCAGGCCCACAGGCAGCGACCCAGGGGTGGGGCCCGCCTAGCCACGTCAGCGGACGGTGCCGGAGGGACTCCGGCGACCCAACAGAGGCGGCCCCTCACCGGAGTTGGCCGGAACCGCGCTACGGGGCACCAAATCGGGCGCGGCCAGGCTCTCTAGAACGGCCTCTTCACGTCGCGTCCGATGGAGGGGAGCACGACGGCGTGGGTGGCCGGAATGGTCGCCGGCGACGAGCGCGGCGGGCTGCAGTTCGGGCGCGGACGAAGATGGCGACACAGCGCGCTTCGGGGTGAAAGGGAAGGCTAGGGTGGACCTGCGCGACGCGCTGAGCACAAAGGACTCGGCCCCGTGACCATTTGGTCACCGGAAGGGCGCCGGCAACGCGCGCAGGCGGCGGCGCGGTCGGGTCCCCGACGAGAAACGCGCTAGTAGGCACGGGAAGGCTATTGCGCGGGCGCGTTGGGCTCCTAGGAACCCCAGGAGTGCAACGGCGAGTTCGGGCGTGCGTGACGACGGCGGCAAGGTACGCCGTGGCGACCAGAGCCTTGGCAATGGCGGCGGCTGGCTACAGAGCGCTAGGGGGCCAACGAAGAGCAGCAGGGGGAGGAGAAGCTCACCGTGCGGCACGCAAGATGGCCCTTGGGAGTTTAGTAGCCGGAGAGTCGATGGCGCTCGTCGGAGATGCGTCGGGGATCCGAGGAAGAAGACGAGGTTGGGGCAGCGTTCGATGGTGCTCGGCGTCCCGCGTCTTGACGTGGAGGCGTAGTCGAGGGAGGCGGAGCGTGCGGACGCGTCGGAAGGGCGTGGAGGTCGCGGTGGCCGCGAGTACTACGGCGGCGAGGCCATGGTGGCACTCGGTTGCCGTGGGGAACGAGGGGGCGAGGTGCGGTGGATCTGGAGGGGGGAGCGCAGGG
>NC_057797.1:727999066-728024751 GCF_018294505.1 Triticum aestivum
GGTTGGGACGCGCCCTGTTCCGACCCGGGTCGGGGGAACAGGGGAAGGGGACGCGGTGCGGGAGCTGGGCCGGCTGGGCCGGCCAGGCTGGCTGCGGGCCAGGGGGGTTGGGCGGTGGCCGTGCGGGTGGGTTGGGCTGCCTGGTCCAGGGGGCTTCCCCCCCTTTTTTTGTTTTTTTGTAATTTCTTTCTTTTATTTATTTTCCCTTTCTGTTTTATTTAGTTTTAGGGCATTTAGGCATTTTATAAAATGGTGTTTGCTTCACCATAATTACCAGTGCAATATTTGGCAACCCCCAAACATTTTCGCTTTGACTTCTGAAAACTTAGGGTGTTTGTCACTAATTCATATTTTGAATTAGCAATGATTTTGAACTACCACTTGGTTAGCAACAGTAACACTAATGACATGGCATCATTAGAAGAGTTTTACTGTAGCCTAATTATCCGGGCGTTACAGGTGCAGCCACCCTTGAGGCCCTTTTCCTTATTTCCCGTATGGCCCAATAAGGCCCAATACGTATTCCCGTAACTCTCCGGTACTCCGAAAAATATCCGAATCACTCGGAACCTTTCTGATGTCCCAATATAGTCGTCCAATATATCGATCTTTACGTCTCGACCATTCCGGGACTCCGAACTCCTTCGGTACATCAAAACTCATAAACTCATAATATAACTGTCATCGAAACCTTAAGCGTGCGGACCCTACGGGTTCCAGAACAATGTAGACATGACCGAGACACTTCTCCAGTCAATAACCAATAGCGGAACCTGGATGCTCATATTGGCTCCCACATATTCTATGAAGAGCTTTATCGGTCAGACCGCATAACAACATACGTTGTTCCCTTTGTCATCAGTATGTTACTTGCCTAAGATTCGATCGTCGGTATCTCAATACCTAGTTCAATCTCGTTACCGGCAAGTCTCTTTACTCGTTCCGTAGTACATCATCCTGCAACTAACTCATTAGTTGCAATGCTTGCAAGGCTTAAGTGATGTGCATTACCGAGAGGGCCCAGAGATATTTGTCTGACAATCGGAGTGACAAATCCTAATCTTGAAATACGCCAACCCAACAAGTACCTTCAGAGACACCTGTAGAGCACCTTTATAATCACCCAGTTACATTGTGACGTTTGGTGGCACACAAAGTGTTCCTCCGGTAAACGGGAGTTGCATAATCTCATAGTCATAGGAACTTGTATAAGTCATGAAGAAAGCAATAGCAACAAACTAAACGATCAAGTGCTATGCTAACGGAATGGGTCAAGTCAATCACATCATTATCCTAATGATGTGATCCCGTTAATCAAATGACAACTCATGTCTATGGTTAGGAAACATAACCATCTTTGATCAACGAGCTAGTCAAGTAGAGGCATACTAGTGACACTCCGTTTGTCTATGTATTCACACATGTATTATGTTTCCGGTTAATACAATTCCAGCATGAATGATAAACATTTATCATGATATAAGGAAATAAATAATAACTTTATTATTGCCTCTAGGGCATATTTCCTTCACCTACACTATGGAGGTCGAGAAAGGACACAATATGTCACAGATTGAAGGAGATGGATGGGCTCGTTTCCTCGCCCGCATGGGTGTTACTGGAGATGAGTTGATCAGCTTCTCCTTCAGAGCAGAAAGACCCAAGCTGGCTGGCATTTATACCAACAAGGAGGAAGATGATGAGGACCCACTTGATGAAGATGATGAGGACCCACTTCATGAAGCCATCTATGCTCAAAGAATGAGGCCGAGTGAGGAGGAGGTGTGCAACCCATGGGACATAATTCCGCCACGTGATGACTTTGTCGGGGTGCCATTCGTGACCCGAGTGACAACTACCATGGTTGATCGGCATGATATGGTATGTTATACTAACTGTAGTAATTTGATGATATATATATATATATATATATATATATATATATATGCTTTATTGTTATACTTACAAATGCAAATTATCCGATGATATGCTTAGTGAATCCGATGATATGCTTATTGTAGAGTCCAATGATATATTGTGTGGAATCTAGTCGATGATATTCTTTAGTGTAGAGTCCGATGACATGCTTATTAGTGTAGAATCCAATGAACTATTAATAGTGTAGATAATCCATACTTATTAGTAGAATCCATGCTTAGTAGAAATGTGTAGTACTGTGTCTTTTGATAGTGTAGAAATCTATACTTAGCAGAAATATATTTGCAAGATTATGTGCGAGGCTACATATTAGTTGGTATGTTTTTCTTATTCAGAAATTGCCAAAGAGCCTATTTGTGAGTTTTGGTATCGAGCCTAATGAAGAAGGCTCAGCTGGAATACGCCTTACCGCAAGGGGCTCCGTCACCACCTGTACTTATGGTGTGGACACGGACGGTCGCACACACTTAAGCTCGGTTGGGTGGAAGAGATTCCTCATTGATAAGAATCTTCATGTTGTACACGCCATCCTAATTACTATTAGGAACACCCACCGCCCAGGATTGAGGATGATGATCGTCATCGATATCATCTAGAACTACATATATGTGTGTGTGGCTGTATAACTATATATACCTAGTAGCACTGCTATATATGTGTGGACGTAAGACTACCTAGTATTGCTTATCATATATGTGATACGTCCATTTTGCATCATGCTTTTATATCGATATTTATTGCATTATGGGCTGTTATTCCACATTGTGTCACAATACTTATGCCTATTCTCTCTTATTTTACAAGGTTTACATGAAGAGGGGGAATGCCGGCAGCTGGAATTCTGGACTGGAAAAGGAGCAAATATTAGAGACCTATTCTGCACATCTCCAAAAGTCCTGAAACTCCACGGGAGCACTTTTCAAAATATATATAAAATACTAAGCGCAAGAAGTACCAAAGGAGGGCCACACCCTTGCCACAAGGGTGGGGGCGCCCCCCCTACCTCGTGGGCCCCCTGGTGGCCCTCCGATGCCCATCTTCTGCTATATGAGGTATTTCATCTGAGAAAAAAAAATAAGAAGCAAGCTTTCGGGACGAGACTCCACTGCCACGAGGCAGAACCTTGGCGGAACCAATTTAGGGCTCTGGCAGAGCTGTTCTGCCGGGGACACTTCCCTCCGGGAGGGGGAAATCATCACCATTGTCATCACCAATGATCCTATCATCGGGAGGGGGTCAATCTCCATCAACATATTCACCAGCACCATCTCACCTCAAACCCTAGTTCATCTCTTGTATCCAATCTTTGTATCCAAACCTCAGATTGATACCTGTGGGTTGCTAGTAGTGTTGATTACTCCTTGTAGTTGATGCTAGTTGGTTTACTTGGTGGAAGATCATATGTTCAGATCCATTATGCATATTAATACCCCTCTGATTATGAACATGAATATGCTTTGTGAGTAGTTACGTTTGTTCCTGAGGACATGGGAGAAGTCTTGCTATTAGTAGTCATGTGAATTTGGTATTCGTTCGATATTTTGATGAGATGTATGTTGTCATCCCTCTAGTGGTGTCATGTGAACGTCGACTACATGACACTTCACCATTGTTTGTGCCTAGGGGGAGGCATTGGGAAGTAATAAGTAGATGATGGGTTGCTAGAGTGACAGAAGCTTAAACCCTAGTTTATGCGTTGCTTCATAAGGGGCTGATTTGGATCCATATGTTACATGCTATGGTTAGGTTTACTGTAATACTTCTGTTGTAGTTGCGGATACTTGCAATGGGGGTTAATCATAAGTGGGATGCTTGTCCAAGTAAGGACAGCACCCAAGCACCAGTCCACCCGCATATCAAATTATCAAAGTACCGAACGCAAATCATATGATCGTGATGAAACCTAGCTTGACGATAATTCCCATGTGTCCTCGGGAGCGCTTTCCTTCATATAAGACTTCGTCAAGGCTTGTCCTTTGCTAGAAAAAGGATTGGGCCATATTGCTGCACCTTATTTACTTTTATTACTTGCTACTCCTTACAAATTACCTTATCACAAAACTATCTGTTACCGATAATTTCAGTGCTTACAGAGAATACCTTACTGAAAACTGCTTATCATTTCCTTCTGCTCCTTGTTGGGTTCGACACTCTTACTTATCGAAAAGGCTATGATAGATCCCATACACTTGTGGGTCATCAAGACTCTTTTCTGGCGCCGTTGCCGGGGAGTGAAGCGCCTTTGGTAGGTGGAATTTGGTAAGGAAAATTTTATATAGTGTGCTGAAATTTACGGTCACTTGTTACTATGGAACATAATCCTTTGAGGGGCTTGTTCGGGATATCTTCACCCCGACCGGTAGAGCAAATAGTTGCTCCTCAACCTACTAAACCTACTGAAAATGTTTACTTTGAAATTCCTTCAGGTATGATAGAGAAACTGCTAGCTAATCCTTTTGCAGGAGATGAAACATTGCATCCAGACTTACACTTAATCTATGTGGATGAAGTTTGTGGATTATTTAAGCTTGCAGGTATGCCCGATGATGTTATCAAGAAGGTCTTCCCTTTATCTTTGAAGGGAGATGCATTGACATGGTATAGGCTATGTGATGATATGGGATCATGGGACTACAAACGGTTGAAATTGGAATTCCATCAGAAGTTTTATCCTATGCATCTTGTTCATCGTGATCGTAATTATATATATAATATTTGGCCTCGCGAAGGAGAAATCATTGATCAAGCTTGGAGGAGGCTTAAGTCAATGTTATATTCACGCCCCAATCAAGAGCTCTGAAGAGAAATGAATATTCAAAAAATTTATGCTCGGCTTTCTGACAACAATCGCTCCATGCTCGATACTTCTTGTACTGGTTCCTTTATGATGAAGACTATGGAATTCAAATGGAATTTATTGGAATGAATTAAATGCAACTCTGAAGATTGGGATCTTGACGAAGGTAAGGAGTCAGGTATAACACCTAAGTTTGATTGTGTTAAATATTTTATGGATACCGATGTTTTCCGTAAATTTAGCACTAAATATGGACTTGACTCTGCGATAGTAGCTTCTTTCTGTGAATATTTTGATACTCATGTTGATCTCCCCAAGGAGAAGTGGTTTAAATATAATTCTCCCATTGAAACAAAAGTAGTTGCACCTATTAAAGTTGATCATGTTGTTCCTACTGCTTATGTTGAGAAACCACCTTTCCCTGTTAGAATAAAGAATCATGCTAAAGCTTCAACTGTGGTCAACAAAAGTAATATTAAGACACCTAAATCCCCTGAGAAAATTAATTTCGAACCTAAAATTGCTATGGTTAAAGATCTCTTGGCCGATAATATTGATGGGCATGTTATTTACTTCTGTGATGAAGCTGCTAGAATTGCTAGACCTGATGCTAAAAATAAACACAGACCTATTGTAGGCATGCATGTTATTTCTGTTAAAATAGGAGATCATTGTTATCATGGCTTATTGTGACACCCCAAAATTTTAACCTTGTTTTATTAATTAAAATTTTGCCAGGAAATTTAAACTTTTATTTTCTGGATGTTCTTTTGGTTTCAGATCCTTTTTTTACCTTATTATTATGGAGTTTTTACCTCAAGTGGAAAAAAACTTTCCAAATATATTATTGGACTTGTTTGCCCTTTCAAGAAAAACATTTCTATTATCAGTGGAATTTATTTGCATAATTATTTTTTCTCTGAGCTTTATTCCCTATGGTGAATTTTTATTAATTTTGGAGCTATATTTGAACTACAACCATTTGATAAATTTATTTAAAATTCCAACCAAAATTTGGAGGTGTCATGTGATGTTTTTAAATCACTTTTATGCAAAAATATCTTCTGTTCATTGGAGATTTTGAGCTCTACAACAAGTTTTCAAATTTGGTCCAGTGGCAGTTTTGCACTACAACCTAATTAAATATTTCTTTAAAACTTTCACCAAAATTTTGGGATGTTCATAGGAGTATATTATTCAACTTTATGCAAAAACCCATTGATGTTCTTTGAAAGATTTGAGTTAATCAACCTCTTTTTCATTCTGGTCCAGCTTGGTGATTTGTACCGCATCCCTATTAAATTTTGCTCTAGTGACCATGAGCTTTCTCCTGCTTGTAGTACACCATACCAAACCCTTAAGCCCAGGAGGTTGGACTCATTGGAGCACTTTTGGTTCATGAAATTATGCCCTTTTCCTTCTGTCCAGAACTGGAGTTTTGCAAAACTTACACTAACAAGTTTGAGCTTTTGGCAAACTAACCTCACCACCCTCTGTATCATCTAAAGAGACCCCAATCTGGAAATTTGGGCCACCCCAAGAGTTGCCTAGATGCCATTGGCATTCTGGCAAACACCTTGAGTGCATGGACAGCTTTGACATGATTTTTGTCTTTGCACTGTGACCTTGCACCTCTGGACAAACTAACATGTCCACTAAGCTCCTAGCTAACCCTAACCCGGGCCTGCTAATCCCTAGCCTCGCCCTAATCCTCTAGCAAGCCTTGGCATCCTGTCGAGCATGTCTCGTGCGTGCTCTGGGCGCTCCCACAGCGCGCGTTTTGCACGTGCGGGCGCCCGAGCCGCCGCGTCACACGGCCGCCTCCCCGCGCCCGCTCTGGCCTCTCCCCACTCGCAGCCAGCACGCCCGCCCCCTCCCTCGCCGCAGAGCCGCCCCTGGCGCCCTACAGCACCGCTGTCAGGTCGGCCAACGCGGCTAGCGACCGGCCAC
This sequence comes from Triticum aestivum, assembly GCF_018294505.1. Lineage (NCBI taxonomy): Eukaryota > Viridiplantae > Streptophyta > Magnoliopsida > Poales > Poaceae > Triticum > Triticum aestivum. The sequence goes on from NC_057797.1 coordinate 728,005,752, forward strand.
AGTGGGCTCCTGCCCCGGACTGCGCCGCCTGAGCCACACGCGTGCGACAGCTGCCCTCTGGAGCAGTCCGAGCTTATCCACAAGCTCGTCTGCAAGCGCTCGTCACCGCCACGTCCCCTGCAGCAACAGAACGGCGGTTCTCCATCGAGCTTATCCACGGCAGCCGCGGAGCCGACCCTGGCTGCCTATAAAAGGACCCGTGAGCTCAACCGAGCCCTCAGGAAACCTCAGGCCACTCCTCCAGGGCCCCCCATGGCCAGCCATCGACGACGGGAAGCCTTCTCCCTCGTCTCCGGCCGATTCGGCCGCCGCCGCCTTCCGGCCCCATTCACCGCAACTAGAGCCCTCCCCGCCCATCCAGCGCCACCACCCGACTCCTCTTGGTCTTGCGAAGCTGCCCAGCCCCTCAAATGCGACCCAGAACCACCGTAGAGCAAAACCCCAAACCACCCGAAGCCTCCTTCGCCGCGGAGCTCGCCGCCGGCGACTCCTTCCACCCCCAACGACCCAACGACCACCGGGAGGACCGCCCCGGTCTGGCGAGTCCATCCCTGCCCTCGGATGCCCTCGAGGAGCCGTCGTTCGCCGGCGTCGATCGCCGGAGTCCCACCTCCGCTCGGGCAAAGGAAGAGGAGGGAGAGACGACTCGTCAAACCTGACCAGTGGGCCCCGTGGACCCACTGTCAGTGACCCACGCGCCCGTCCACGCTGGATAGTGAAAGCGTAAAGTCTCGAGTACGTGTCCCCTACCCCGAAAGCGTATTTTGCATCGAAGCGTTTTCCTTTTTCTGTTTTATTTTAAAAACAGAATTTGACTAAACTTTGACTCGCTATAACTTTTTAAATATAAATCCAAATGAGTTGATTCTTTTTCTGTTGTTTCCCAAATATTGTCTAGTTTATTTTCATATTTATTTCAAAATTTTCCAAACAACTTTTTTGTACTATTTTTAAAGTATGTGTTAATTCAAATTTATTTAAAATAGGATTTGTTGGAGAGAGAAGAAAACTTTCAAAAGTTTTGGAGAGCACCTCACCTCTCCACACCTTGAAGGCAAGCATTTTGGAACCCTGGCATAATATTATCGTGTGATGTTTGATACAGTTACAACACCGCTGTGACGCGGAGTATCAGTTATTTTCTTTGTGAGGATATGATCATACTCATGGGTGCATATTGGTGATCTCATACTATTGGAACTTGATATGTTTGCGATAGTAATCATTCTCACATGCCTTTTTTGCCTACCGGAAGGAAGCAGAGAAAGCCTCTGTCTTGGGTAGACACGAGCTTATCTCTGGTTCCCCATCGGGACGGTTGTGTCCGGTATGGCAAGATGAGGTATGATGAGTAGTGATACTGTCTGTTTGATTGAAACATATTTGTTATACTAATCATGCAGGAAATACTTAAGCCTCCTGAGTCAGCCGTAGATCGAGTCTTGTTCCAGTAACCCCCATACTTGTTTCGTGCTGCCACTTGTCCCTGCCGTAGGTAGGGTACGATTCAGTAAGTTGTCAACCCCTGTCTAGCACACACCGTACAAAGAGGCCATGGTGGAAGATACCAGCTGCATCCGGTAGGCATGCCACCTGGTCCGGGGGCATGGGTGTTTCCGGTTGGGACCGAGAGGGGGGCACCCCTTAGAGCGCGTGATAGAAATTGGATCCCATGCTACGCGAGGTTGTAGCCTCCCCACTTAGAGTTTTGCTTAACAGGTGTCATCGGTGATTCCAGACACGAGTAAAGTTAAGATGGTGTGTGCAAGTCAGGTGTGTTTTCGACTAAAAGACCATAGACGGAATTAGTTCCGATGGACTAAAGGAATCCGTTACTCGTGGGTAAAGAGTACACCCTCTGCAGAGATATTATACCTATTCGAATAGCCATGTCCATGGTTAAGGACTACAGTCTGGGATGGGTCAAGTGTCGGTCTTAGTGTCGGTCTTCGGAGGAAAAACTACTGAACCAGAACATTAGTTATGATCTGTGACATATGATTATTATTATTGTGGACTAATCATTTTTATTATTTGAAATTTATGAGTATCCCTGGGACGGTTCTACCTCCTGGATATTCACTGTGATTATTCCTATATAAGCCCTTTATGTGGTGTCGCTCAGACGCCCGACTGTGCCATGCTTGTCATTTCATTTGCTTATAAGCCCTTTATGCGGTGTCGCTCAGACGCCCGACTGTGGCATGTTTGTCATTTCATTTACTTATAATCCCTTTATGTGGTGTCGCTCAGACGCCCGACTGTGGCATGTTTGTCATTTCATCTACTTATAAGCCCTTTATGTGGTGTCGCTTAGACGCCCGACTGAGGCATACTTTATATTGTTATCCTTTCGAGGCGTCGCTTCAGACACCCGATCGGTGCATTCTATTTCTACTCGCTGATTGCATATTCATATATGACATGATTAACCTGCTTGCATGCATCATGAGCTTCATTTATGACTGACGAAGTAATCATAGAATATTTCAAAGCATGATTATCAATGGCTATATTATACCTGTGTTCTTAATGTTGCGAGTACATTCAAAGTACTCACTGGCTTGTCCCTGGCTATTGTCTTGGCCAGATTTCTTGCGTGGAGAGGAGCGTTGTGATGACAGCCCCGGAACCTACGCAATGATGATAGCAGCCTCGCGAAGATAGGAGTTATCCTGGTCAGCTGTTCCTGTGGGAAATGGAGTCCCATAGACGCTGATGATCCGCAAACCGCTTCCACCATCAACCACTAGAAACCAATTGTTGTACCCATAGGCCAGAATGCTCTTGTACTACATATTTTGTATTTTGCTTGGAGTTTCTGTAACAAGTTGGTGTCTCATCAGCTAACAGTAATCCTGGGGCTGGTGAGCACAAGGGCCGCTTTTGGGAAATTAATATCCCGAAAATCCGGTCTTGACACTTATGTGATATGGCTGCTAGTGCCAGTGCAATACCTATTTCCTTATACAAAGAAATTATGCATGATATTGCACCAGCTGAGATAGAAGATATCAATATTACCATTAAGCTTGCCAATAGAGATACTATTTCACCAGTTGGGATTGTTAGAGATGTTGAAGTCTTGTGTGGGAAGGTTAATTATCCTGCTGATTTTTTTGTTCGTGGTTCCCCACAAGATGGCTTTTGTCTCATTATATTTGGTAGACCCTTCTTGAATACTGTCAATGCTAAGATAGACTGCAATAAGGATATTGTTTCTGTTGGTTTAGGGGATATGTCTCATGAGTTTAATTTTGCTAAATTTTGTAGACAACCCCATGATAAATAATTGCCTAGTAAAGATGAAATTATTGGTCTTGCTTCTATTGCCGTGCCTCCTACTGATCCCTTAGAACAATATTTGCTAGACCATGAAAATGATATGTTCATGAATGAAAGAAGGGAATTAGATGAAGTATTCTTTAAACAGGGACCTATTTTGAAACACAACTTGCCTGTTGAAATCCTAGGGGATCCTCCTCCACCCAAGGGTGATCCCGTGTTTGAGCTTAAACCATTACCTGATACTCTTAAATATGCTTATTTTGATGAAAAGAAAATATATCCTGTTATTATTAGTGCTAACCTTTCAGAGAAGGAGGAAGAGAAATTATTGAAAACATTGAAGAAGCACCGTGCTGCTATTGGATATACTCTTGATGATCTTAAGGGCATTAGTCCCACTCTATGTCAACACAAAATAAATTTGGAGGAAGACGCCAAACCAGTTATTGATCACCAACAACGGCTGAATCCTAAGATGAAAGAAGTGGTAAGAAAGGAAATATTAAATCTCCTTGAGGCAGGTATAATTTATCCCGTTGCTGATAGTCAGTGGGTAAGTCTTGTCCATTGTGTCGCTAAGAAGGGAGGTACTACTATTGTTCCTAATGATAAAGATGAATTGATCCTGCAAAGAATTATTACAGGTTATAGGATGTTAATTGATTTCCGCAAATTAAATAAGGCTACTAAAAAGATCATTACCCTTTTCCTTTTATTGATCAAATGCTAGAAAGATTATCCAAGCATGTCTAGATGGTTACTTTGGTTTCTCTCAAATACATGCGTCAGCTGATGATCAATCAAAGACGACTTTTACTTTCCCTTTCGGTACTTTTGCTTATAGACGTATGCCTTTTGGTTTATGTAATGCACCTGCTACCTTTCAAAGATGCATGATGGCTATATTCTCTGACTTTTGTGAAAAGATTTGTGAGGTGTTCATGGATGATTTCTCTGTTTATGGATCCTCTTTTGATGATTGCTTGAGCAACCTTGATCAAGTTTTTCAGAGATGTGAAGAAACTAATCTTGCCTTGAATTGGGAAAAGTCCCACTTTATGGTTAATGAAGGTATTGTCTTGGGGCACAAAGTTTCTGAAAGAGGTATTGAGGTTGATAAAGCCAAGGTTGATGCTATTGAGAAGATGCCATGTCCCAAGGACATCAAAGGTATAAGAAGTTTCCTTGGTCATGCCGGATTTTATAGGAATTCTTAGCAGTTGTATTTGCTTGTGATAAGTTCAGACCTTATATTGTTGATTCTAAAAGTAACTATTCACACTGATCATGCTGCTATTAAATATCTTATGGAAAAGAAAGATGCTAAACCAAGACTTATTAGATGGGTTCTCTTGCTACAAGAATTTGATTTGCATATTATTGATAGAAAGGGAGCTGAGAACCCCGTTGAAGACAACTTGTCTAGGTTAGAAAATGTGCTTGATGACCCACTACCTATTGATGATAGCTTTCCTGATGAGCAATTAAATGTTATAAATGCTTCTCATACTGCTCCATGGTATGCTTACTATGCTAATTACATTGTTGCTAAGTTTATACCACCTAGTTTCACATACCAGCAAAAGAAAAGGTTCTTCTATGATTTGAGGCATTACTTTTGGGATGACCCACATCTTTATAAAGAAGGAGTAGATGGTGTTATTAGACGTTGTGTACCTAAGCATGAACAGGAACAGGTCCTAGGCAAGTGTTACTCATTAGGTTATGGAGGACACCTTGCTGGAGATAGAACTGCACATAAGGTATTGTAGTCTGGTTTTTATTGGCCTACTCTCTTCAAGGATGCCCGTAAGTTTGTCTTATCTTGTGATGAATGTCAAAGAATTGGTAATATTAGTAGACATCAAGAAATGCCTATGAATTATTCACTTGTTATTGAACCATTTGATGTTTGGGGCTTTGACTATATGGGACCTTTTCCTTCCTCTAATGGATATACACATATTCTAGTTGCTGTTGATTACGTGACTAAGTGGGTAGAAGGTATTCCAACTAGTAGTGCTGATCATAACACTTCAATTAAAATGCTTAAAGAAGTTATTTGTCCAAGATTTGGAGTCCCTAGATATTTAATGACTGATGGTGGTTCACATTTTATTCATGGTGCTTTTCGTAAAATGCTTGCTAAATATGATGTTAATCGTAGAATTGCATCTCCTTATCACCCACAGTCTAGTGGTCAAGTAGAATTAATTAACAGAGAGCTCAAATTAATTTTGCAAAAGACTGTTAAAAGATCTAGAAAGAATTGGTCCAAGAAACTTGATGATGCATTATGGGCTTATAGAACTGCATAAAAAATCCTATGGGTATGTCTCCGTATAAAATGGTTTATGGCAAAGCATGTCACTTACCTCTTGAGCTAGAACATAAGGCATATTGGGCCATTAAAGAGCTCAGTTATGATTTTAAACTTGCCGGTGAGAAGAGGTTATTTGACATTAGCTCACTGGATGAATGGAGAACCCAGGCTTATGAAAATGCCAAGCTGTTTAAAGAAAAAGTTAAAAGATGGCATGATAAAAGGATACAAAAGTGTGAGTTTAATGTAGGTGATTATGTATTCCTATACAACTCTCGTTTAAGATTTTTTGCAGACAAACTTCTCTCTAAATGGGAAGGTCCTTACGTTATCGAGGAGGTCTATCATTCCGGTGCCATAAAAATCAACAACTTCGAAGGCACAAATCTGAAGGTGGTGAACAGTCAAAGAATTAAAAATTATATCTTAGGTAATCCTATAAATATTGAAACTAATATTATTGAAACCGTAACCCCAGAGGAATACATAAGGGGCACTTTCTGGAATGTTTTAGACTCCGGAAAGGAATAGGTACGTGGTACGGTAAGTAAACCGACTCCAAAACAGTTCTAATGGAAATATTTCTTCGTTTTGGAATATTTAGAAAAATAGGAAAATAAGAAGCAGTCCGGGAAGGACACGGGGCTTCCACGGGGTGGGAGGCGCGCCCTACCCCCTGGGCGCGCCCCCTGCCTCGTGGGCACCTCGTGTGCTACCCGGACTCCATTTTCTTGCACGATAGTTCTTTTAATCGGTAAAAATCATTATATAATCTCCCGAAGATTTTGACCACCGTACCATGCAATTATCCCTTGTTCTTGTTTTGAGATGTTTCTGCCGCAGATTAGCGCAAGATGTCTTCTCAAGAGTCAGTCAGGGAGAGTCAGGTGTCTCATCCAACACCAGGTCTAGGGGCAAACAACGATGCCTATCACTTTCGGCCCTCAACGGAGGAAGAGATGGAAGCTGACTTGAAAAGGATAGATGCCGTGGAGGAGGACCAAGAAGTTACTTCTTGTTCCTGGGCAGGATTCACGATGGGGGAACTATAGAGCTCAGCTATTCCAAACTCAGTCATCCCTTCCAATGTTAGATTTCTTTCTTATGAAAATATGGAAAAGAGTGTTACTTGTTCTCCCGCAGCTATGCAACATCCTTGGGTGAAAGGAGCTTTAGCCATCATTGGCAAGCTCCGTAAGGAAATAATGACCCTCAAGCAGCAATTCAATAAGCTCGAGGAAGAGAATCGTATCCTGAGGGGCATCATCGCCAAGAATATCACATCACCACCCCCGAAGAAGGAGACATAATCACACGTGTATGGGCACTCCCCTTGGCAACTGCAAAGCTTGGGGGAGTGCCCCGGTATCGTATCACCATCACTTTTATCTTTACCGTTTTTCTTAGTTCGATCCTTTTGATAATATCTTGATCTAGTAGAATAAATTTTTAGTATGATTTAGTTGTGAGTTTTGCTTTATGATCCTTCTATGTAATCGAGTCTGTGAGCTGTATATAATAAATATTGGTGTTGAGTCAAGGGCTTGATTATTTTGCTATGATCTTGAGGGAATAAAATAAAAAGAGAAAGGATAAAAAGAAATAAAGAGTATGATGAATAAAAGTTGTTGAGAGTTGACAAACATAGTTTTGGTCATCGTTGCAATTAATAAGAAGTAATAAAGAAAGAGAGGTTCACATATAAATATACAATCTTGGAAATCTTTTATGATTGTGAGCACTCATTAAAGTATGATATGCTAAAGAGTTGACTTTGGACAAGGAAGAAAACGTAATGGGTTATGTTTTCTTTCATCTGAGATAAATTATATTGTCATGGATCATCCAACATGTTGAGCTTGCCTTTCCCTCTCATGCTAGCACTACAAAAAAATACACTTTCGTGATGATACGTGTTTGTCATAGTAGGTCGCTTTTTTTGTCATGCATGTACATCCATGACAAATTTATGACAGAATCAAGATAGTCATACCTGTGCTGTCGTAGAAGTGTTCCATGACATTACCAAAATTATCATCACGGAAGTGTCCACTTCCATGATGATAAATCGCGTGTCACAGAAGTGCTTTCGTCAAGGGTGACCGACACGTGGCATCCACCATAACGGAACGCCGTTAAGCTATCGGGTCGGGTTTTGGATCCGATAACTCGTTAACAGCCCCGACCAATGGGAAATTTCCATGTGTAAAATTCTTATTGGCCGGACGAAACACGTGTCAGCTTGTCAGTGGGTTAGATAGGCTCCTATGATATGTCGACACGTGGCACGGCCCAACAGTGGCCCATTTAGCTTACAAAGTCGGCCCGTTTGACTTGGTCAAAAGTTAACGGGCTGGCCCATGAAAAGCCTGTTAATGGTCTCTTCGCAAATAGCCCATTTTGCGGCCCGTTAACTCACGGCCCGTTAGGCCCTAAAGGAAATTGGCCCAACAACGTCATGTGGGCCGTTGAATATAATACCAGCCCATTTCACTTTCGGCCCATGTATGGCCCACAACGTCTTTTGGCCCATATGAGGCCTTCGTATCTTTCGGCCCATTACAGGCCCAAAGTGACTCTAGCCCATAATGAACAGTAATTTTCTTTATACCCGTTAATGGCTGGTGATTTACATGGGCCGTTTCTAGCCCGTGTTAGCTTTTGGCCTATTGACGGCCCATACGTTCTTGGGCTCCTTTTTGGCCCTCGATTACTTCCGGCCCGTTACTGGCCTGTTCCCCAAATGGGACAAATTCGGCCCATGGCAAGAGTTGGCCCGTTACTGGCCTGTTCCACTAATGGGCCAAATTTGGCCCATGGCAAGAGTCGGCCCGTTACTGGCCTGTTACCCTAATGGGCCAAATTCAGCCCATGGCAAGAGTTGACCCGTTTCTGGCCTGTTAACCCGTTGCGCCGTTTCCAGCCCGTCCTATATTCTGGCCCATTAATGACCCGTTATGCCTGTGATAGAATTAAGCCTTTGCTGTCCTACGGCCTATTAACGGCATGTTACCGTGTTGGGCCGATACCAATTACACCCGATTATGGCCCATGTAGAACCATTTATCCGACGGCCCGAGGCCCACCGATTATAGGCCCATTTATCGACGGCCCATAGGAGACCCATGGATCCTACGGCCCGTATATGGCCCATGCTAGTTGCGGCTACTAGCAAACCAGGGAAAAAGAAGACTAGGAAATAAATAAGGCCGAAACTAACGCTAGGCTATTAAGGCGATTGCACAGATTACATCCACTCGACATCAGAGATCGCCACCAGTGCAAATATAGGGAACACCCTACACTATACAAAAATGGATTGCATGTTAAGAATAAATTTTGTATTGCACCAAAACAAATTACAACTATATAACAAAAGGAAGGTTGGCATAAAACTTAACAGTCTAGCAGATAAATGCACCACCAGAAGTTCAAAAGCTCAGTTCATTTGACCTGACTGTTATGTTTTCATGTTGTATTGTCCTATGGAGCACCATAACCCTCGCCTTCATTTCCCCTAGGCTCCTGAACAACATAGCAAATGTCTAATAGTCTGGTTTCAAAACCATGCATATCTTGACGACATTGAGCAATGTTTCTCCTTGTTTCACAAAGGGTCTCTGTTAGGGAATGGACTTGTGTCTAGAGCGCAGATACAACATTGCTTTGAGCTTGCATATCTTGATCATGAGGCAGTTTGGACGATATTGCCTTACCAACCAACCCAGTATTACGCAGGAACGCGCTTTTGGCACTGCTAGTGGACAGGTACTGACCCACTGCAGCAAGAGCTGACATTGCGGTTATAGTTGCCTCGCCACCTTCAGAAGGTGGCGGTTCCACCATTTTTTCCATAGCTCGCTGAAAAGTTGAGGTTTTACATTAGTAGTACCAGAACAGAAGATATTAAGGAGGCAGCAAAACCAAACAAAATAGCTTTGGTCTATATACAGAACTTATTCTGGTGAACCCATGTAAAATATTAGTTGTATTTTATTGCAAAGTACATAAGAAAACCAGGTTCCAAACATATGACCATGTACCATCACTAATGTACTGTCTATTTCTTCACATTGTATTGAGGGCTAAGGATAAAGAGACGAAGTTTATAATACGGTAAGCATAGTATGACATCATTCATATCACAAAACAACAGAGAACAGATAAACAGGCAATTGTAACGTTGTGTGGGCAAGTCCAGCATGGAACTAGATTACGGGTGAAGAGTAAAGGAACATCACTCCTCTCTTTTAAACCTTGTAAGGTGCAATGATACGCTAAGACAATTGTCTATAAAATTGAAAAGAGTAATAAACATTGGCTGCAAACCATGCAGTTCAAGGCACAAGTCAGAATAAGTAGTAGTTAAAAGGCATGAGGATTAAGGACTTACAACAACGGCTTTGACTGGTGTAGTCATGCCCTTCTTCTTGCTGGTGTGACAGTCCTTGAAGATTTCCACAGCATTTGGTTCAGGTACTTTTTGGTCCTTGCGGGCTTTCCTCTGCATTTGGAACAAGTCAATATAGATCTAATAATATGGTACAGCGAAAAGAGTGAAACAACAGCTAATTACAAGAGCCTCGCAGTGTGCAATATAGCTACGAGATCCTGTCGTCTGTTAGAATTTCACTTTCGTACGGTTGGCCTTGTTCTTTGAACAGTTCACCTGCAAGAAGATAGATTTGTGTGGCACATGCGTAAATAGGACTTCAACATGTGATCTGATGACATATATATAATGTACCTAATACTTCGGATCGGACTAGTGTTTAACGAGGCCTCTCCAATCTTCATCAGATATATTTTCCACTGGAGATGTTTGGGCAAGTTCACTGTTAGCCTTGCCTTCAAAGTGAGTTTTCCTCAAGTTATATCAATATTGTCGCAGAGCAGACTTGAAAACATGGGTGCAAGCTTGTCTGGTTGCATCATCTTGGTTATCCAACTTGAACCTCATCTGTTGAAAATTATGGGAGTCTCATTATCAGCAACCTAGAAAGTAATGGATAGAGCAATACGATATTACTAGTTTCCATACATAACCATACTTACAGATAAATGGTCGAGGAAGATGTTGAACTGGGTTTCGTCTTTGTCATTCCTGTACTGAATCCATGTTGGGAGGATACGTACATGACACCTAACAGCAAGCGCTGCCTCTGATACTAACTTGGCTGACTCTGTAGCATCACGTGGCCTTTTTAAACCTGCCTCAAAACGGATCTCCATTCTTCCTCCTCTAGATTTAGTTAACCTATCGAGCATTATCCCTGATGTTTGTTTCCTCTTGCGCCTAGGTGCTAGTCCAACAACAAACATAGAAAGTGTTAGTGTACATCAAACTGTGAGACTACATATAAAGAAGCATGCAACTGTAACTTGACTCCAGCAACTACCTTCTTGCTGTTGAAGCTCACAAGGTTCATCTGATATTGCCAACTCGTCTTGTGTCAACAGTGCTTGGGAAGTAGTGTCGGGTGGCAAGGGAGCTTGGGAACGTGCTGCTAGCTCAGTTGACGCACGAGTACGTCGTGCAGCTGGTAGTACTGTGGTAGGTGTTGCAAGAACTAGGGCTGTCTCTGCTTGTTTGGTGGCAGCTATTTGTTTCTGTTTGTCTTTTTTTGCAACTCGTGTAGCATGGGATGCCGTGTTTGTAGAATTTTCTGCTGGACTTTGACCTTCTATTGCACCATCAGTACCAGCAGAATCTGCAGGATTCATCCGCTTCTCATTCCCTGCCATTCTGTGTTTCCTCCTCTTTCTCTGTGCCATGTTAAGTCAAGCCGACAAGAAAAACGAATAACAATTTAGTTCTTTAGAACAAATTGATGCATGATGCAGACGAACTGAACTTTGATGTTAGACAACCACATGATAGGAGGATGTAATATGTATGAAAAACAGGATGGAAGATATAACCAGAACTATGATGTGTAAACTAAGAAGAAGACATTTCACCAAATTAGAAGCAATGCAATGGAAGGTAGACACCATATGAAAGATGCTACAAATATCGCTCTGCCAAGTTAACAGTGTCTCATCATAAATGGCATTTAAACAAATGTGAAGCAGTACAAGAAATAAATCATATGCAAGATACAAACAACATCACACTACCATGTTAGAGGTCTCTCGTCATTAGTGCCATTGCATATTCACAGCATTGCATATTCACAGCTTATGATGTGTAAACTAAGGAGAAGGCATTTCAACAAATTAGAAGCAATGAAAGCTAGACACCATATGAAAGATGCAACGAATTTCACTCTACCAAGTTAAACCGTCTCGTCATAAGTGCCATTTCAACAAATTAGTAATACAAGCTAGAAAAGAATGTGAGATGTAACCTATGTCACACTCCAAAGTCAAACGTGTCTTATGATAAGTGATTGTTGCAGGTTACACGACAGTAGTAATTTGATGTAAGAACATGGTGTGATAGACAGATATTGTATGTTCTAGAAACAGGAACATGTGTCTTATTCAAGTATAATGTGTAAAGTAAGCAGATGGAATTCAACAAAATTAGAAGCAATACAAGCTAGACATCACACATAACATGCAACCACATATAACAGTGCCAAGTTAGAGGGAGCACCGGTGATGCTGCACTAGGGGAGACGTGCTCATCATAAACACAGCTTTGTTGAGTGTCTTAGAGATTTGTTGGAGGAGTTGCGATCTTTTCCAATCCAAATCATCATGGTTTCTGGCGGATTTTTGGTGGAAGGCCGCGAGATCCGTCTCGGCGCGCTCACGTTCATCGCCGACGACTCCGCTTGGCTTCAGGAGGCTCCGCTCAACGTCGACGCACTCCCTGTCCGCGGGGCAACGCACTTTCGCGCGTGCGTCCGCAGCGTCCTCTTGCGGCAACCGTCGACCCATAATCGGTCGGCCCCTGTGTTGTCCTCCCTCCCTGTTTCCCGCCGGCGCAAGCACTCTGGTCGGTCGAGACTTCAACGGTGGGTGAGACACGCGGTGGCACGCCAGTCGGCCGCCCCTCAAGTTGCGGCGATCGAGCCTGACGAATCCCTCTACGGCCTATTCGACTGGCTCCGCAGAGACCGCATCCGAGTGCGACAGCAGTGATCCGGCAGCGGAGGTTCTGATGGTCGATGGACCGCGTAGTCCTCCCGGGTTTCCCCGCACCGACGGAGGCGCAGGTGGAGGCGACCCATCGCATCCGCATGAGGAAAATCTCCCCGAGCCTCTCACGTCGCTGCAGAGAGAAGAACTTCGTCACCGGAACATGGATGCACTGCACACTCCTATCGTTGGAGAAACCCCCGAGGCTCGTGCCTTGGAGGACGCGCACCTGGCAAACTTGGCTGAGCGCACTCGACTGGAGAACCTCCAGCGAGCACTCAACGAGCGTGCGTGACAACGGGTTCCAGAATCCAATCGACGTCAGCTCTTTTCGCCCCCGCAGGTATATCGAACTCTGATTCAGAATTTAGCAGCTGCAGCCCGTATAGCAGAGTCGATTCAGCCTTCCCAATCAAAGGCTGGCAGAGGCTTGCTGCAGATTAGAGCGTTACTCTGGGCAGCAGGAGACCAGAATTCCACTGTTTCTCAGTCGTGGAACAGGATTCATAGCAGAACCATTGCTGCAGACATAGACCAGTCGGCTCATAGCCCAAGATCGCCCCCAAGGCGTGAGGGACATGGGGACCGGCGTGATCAGTACGGAAACCGTGAGCAGTATGATCACCGATTCGATCGTGACGATCGACGTCGAGTGCCCACCCCTCCCCCGAGGAGTGGATCGTATGTGCCTTGACAGCAGGATGACAGGCGCCCTCATAGTGTTGGGCGGAGGATTCCAGTCAACCCCAGGGAACCAGGCTTTGATGCAAGATCCATTCTCGTTGAAGGTTTGGTCGACGGGAACATCGCTCACCGAGAAGGTCACGACAGAGATGCACCTACCAGCAGCAGAGTACATGTTTCGGGGCCAGAGTGCTTTAGTAGAGTCATCAGGGCTGCTGTGATTCCTTCCAACTTCAGGTTGGCGACTGGAGTCAGTAAGTTCACTGGTGAGTCCAAGCCCGATACTTGGCTTGAAGACTACCGAGTGGCTGTCCAGATTGGCGGTGGCAATGATGAAGTGGCCATGAAGCACCTGCCTCTCATGTTGGAGGGATCGGCCAGAGCGTGGCTGAATCAGTTAGCACCCAACAGCATTTACACTTGGGAAGATCTCGCCCGAGTGTTTGTCACCACATTTGAAGGAACATGCAAGCGACCGGCAGGGCTGATGGAACTGCGGTCTTGCGTGCAGAAGCCGAATGAAACTTTGAGGGATTACATCCAAAGATGGATCACGTTACATCACATGGTAGAGAATGTGCCTGATCACCAAGCAGTCTGTGCCTTCAAAGAAGGCGTCAAGTACAGAGAACTGAATCTGAAATTCAGTCGAACCGGAGACATGTCTCTGAATCGGATGATGGAGATTGCCACCAACTACGCTAATGGTGAAGATGAGGATCGACTCCGGAGTGGCAAGCACTAGTCAGTCGCCCAAGAAACCGGAGGAGGAAATTCCAATCGGAAACAGAAGCGAAAAGCCGAGCCAGCTGCTCCTGGGGAAGCCTTGGCTGTAACTCAAGGAAAGTTTAAGGGGAAACCCAAAGGGCCTTGGAACCCCAAGAAAGTTAAAGACCAAGACGGAAATGATGTGTTGGATTTGCCATGTCACATCCACACCAAGAAAGATGAAGGGGGTAAGCTCATTTACCCGACACATACCACTCGACAGTGTCGGCTCTTGATCCAGCAGTTCCAGGGCAAACATAAGCTCATTTACCCGACACATACCACTCGACAGTGTCGGCTCTTGATCCAGCAGTTCCAGGGCAAACATCCCAAAGATAAGGAAAAGGATTCGGACAAAGTTGAGGACAAGGAAGACAGTGATGATGGATACCCCCAGGTCAATTCCACCTTGATGATTTTTGCTGATGTTGAAAGCAAAAGTCGACTGAAAGTTATCAACCGTGAGGTGAATATGGTTGCTCCGGCAACAACCAGTTATCTGAAATGGTCTCAGACTACCATCACATTCGACCAGTCCGATCACCCAACGCACATTGCCAGCCCTGGGAGGCAAGCTTTGATGGTCAACCCAGTTGTTGAAGGCACTCGACTGACCAAAGTCTTGATGGATGGTGGAAGTGGTTTGAACATACTGTATGCTGAGACGTTGAAAGGGATGGACATTCCGATGTCCAGACTCAGTACCAGCAACATGAGTTTCCATGGAGTCATTCCTGGGAAGAAGGCCGAGTCACTCGGCCAAACTGCTCTTGATGTGGTTTTCGGTGATTCCAAGAATTACCGCAAAGAAAAGTTGACGTTTGAAGTTGTGGATTTCTAGAGTGCTTATCACGCTATTTTGGGCAGGCCAGCTTACGCACGCTTCATGGCTCGACCATGTTATGTGTATCTCAAATTAAAGATGCCTGGTCCCAAAGGTGTGATCACTGTTACCGGCAATCGGAAGAAAGCAGAAGAGTGTTTTCAGAAAGGCTCAAAGATCGCTGATGCTCAGATGGCAGTGGTGGAGCTGCAGGAGTACCAGAAGACTGCAGACCCGAGTGATTTGTTGCAAGCCAAGAAGCCCGCTACAGAATCAGCTTTTCAGTCGTCTGGTGAACGAAGCCGGTTCACATTCACCCGACCGATCCCAGTGCTGCTTCGACTCATATCTCAACAACACTCGACTCCAAATAGGAAGAAGCGCTCATCCAGTTCCTCCGTGAGAACTGGGACATCTTCGCATGCAAGCCTTCTGACATGCCGGGTGTTCCCAGGGGGCTGGCTGATCACCGCCTACGAGTCGACTCAAAAGTGAAACCCGTCAAAGAACATCTCCGATGGTCCGCCGTCCAGAAGAGAAAGGCTATTGGTGAGGAGGTGGCTCGGCTCTTAGCAGCGGAGTTCATCCGAGAGATTTACCACTCCGAGTGGCTCTCCAACGTTGTCATGGTCCCTAAGAAGGACAAGTCACTTCGCATGTGCATTGACTTTAAACATATCAATCGGGCCTGCCCAAAAGATCATTTTCCTCTCCCCCGCATCGACCAGATAGTCGACTCGACTGCGAGCTGTGAGCCACTGTCTTTTTTAGACGCCTATTCCGGGTACCATTAGATCCGTCTGTATGGACCTGACGAGATCAAAACAACTTTCATCACTCCATTCGGGTGCTTCTGTTATGTTACCATGCCATTCGGCCTCAAGAATGCCGGAGCCACATTCATGAGGATGATTCAGAAGTGTCTGCTCACTCAAATCAGTCGGAATGTGGAAGCATACATGGACGGTATTGTGGTCAAGTCACGGAAGGGTTCCGACCTGTTGACTGACCTTGCTGAAACCTTTGCCAACCTCAGGAGGTATTGTATCAAGCTTAATCCATCAAAGTGCACATTCGGAGTTCCTGGCGGAAAGTTACTCGGTTTTCTCGTTTCCGAACAGGGAATCAACGTCAATCCAGAAAAAGTTGGTACTATACTCCGGATGAAACGTCCTGTGCAAGTGCACGACGTCCAGAAGCTTACCGGTTGCTTGGCCGCTTTAAGTCGATTCATCTCTCGTCTCGGTGAAAAGGCATTGCCTCTTTACCGGTTGATGAAGAAGTCAGACAAGTTCGAGTGGACTCCTGAAGCTGATGCAGCGTTTGGAGAGCTCAAAGCTCCGCTCTCCACCCAGCCAGTGCTTGCTGCCCCAATCAGCAAAGAGCCTTTGCTGCTTTACATCGCAGCCATGGGACAAGTCGTCAGTATGGTACTTACGGTCGAGCGGGAAGAAGAAGGAAAAGCCTTCAAAGCTCAACGCCCAGTATATTATGTTTCTAAAGTTTTGAACCCGTCGAAGCAAAGATATCCTCATTATCAGAAGCTTGTATATGGGATTTATATGACCACAAAGGAGGTTGATCACTACTTCTCTGATCATTCCATTACAGTCATCAACGACACTCCATTGTCAGAGATCCTGCACAACAGAGATGCAACTGGTCGAGTGGAAAAATGGGCGATTGAAGTCCTTCCTCTAGATATCAAGTTTGAGGCAAAGAAAGCTATCAAGTCCCAAGCAATAGCAGATTTCGTCGCCGAGTGGATTGAACAACAACTGCCGACTTAGGTTCACTCGGAGCATTGGACCATGTTCTTCGACGGTTCCAAAATGCTGAATGGTTCCGGTGCCGGGGTAGTATTGGTCTCCCCCCGAGGATATAAGCTCAGATATGTTCTTCAAATCCACTTTGATTCCTCCAATAACGAAGTAGAATATGAAGCACTTTTATATGGGTTGTGCATGGCCATTTCAGTCGCCGTCCATCGCCTCATGGTCTATGGCGACTCAGATTTGGTGGTTAATCAAGTGATGAAGGAGTGAAACGTCAGAAGTCCGGCCATGACTGGTTATTGCAATGCAGTGAGAAAGCTGGAGAAGAAATTCGAGGGATTAGAACTTCATCACATACCCCGACTGAAAAATCAAGCAGCTGATGATTTGGCAAAAATAGGTTCCAAAAGAGAAGCCATTCCCAGCAATGTGTTTTTGGAACACATCCACACACCATCAGTTCAGGAGGATACCTTCACTAAAGAAGCCCCGCAGCCAAAAAGTGCCACGGATCCGATTGAAGTTGAAGTTCCAGCTATGGTCGACCTGATCATGGAAGTTTTGGTCATCACTCCCGACTGGACGGTACCGTACATCGCGTACATCCTAAGGAAAGAACTCCTAGAGGACGAGGAAGAGGCTCGACAGATCGTCCGTCGATCCAAGGCCTTTATAGTCATAAAGGGACAGTTGTATAGAGAAAGCGCGATTGGAGTCAGTCAGAAGTGTATAACACCAGAAGAAGGTCAGATAATCCTTGATGATATCCACTCGGGGACCTGTGGTCATCATGCGTCCTCTCGAACCATTGTGGCTAAAGCACACCGAGCGAGATTCTACTGGCCAAGGGCGAATGAAATGGCGAAAGAGATAGTCGAAAAATGTGAAGGATGTCAGTTTTACTCCAATATGTCGCACAAACCCGCGTCAGCCCTAAAAACCATTCCACTCGTCTGGCCCTTCGCTGTTTGGGGACTGGACATGATTGGACCACTGAGAACGGGAGTAGCAGTCGACAAGTTCACCAAATGGATTGAAGCTAAGCCTATCAAGAAACTTGATGCTTGCACTGCTATCAGTTTCATCAGAGAGTTGATATTCAGATATGGAGTTCCGCACAGCATCATCACTGACAATGGGTCAAACTTCGATTCTGACAAATTCAGAGCCTTTTGCGCCTCTCAAGGCACACGAGTCGGCTACACTTCAGTCGCTCACCCCCAGTCGAATGGACAAGCGAAAAGAGCAAACGGCTTAATTCTCAAAGGACTGAAACCCCGACTGATGCGCGATCTCAAGCACGCAGCAAGTGCATGGGTCGACGAGCTTCCATCAGTTCTTTGGGGATTGAGGACAACCCCGAACCAATCGACTGGAAGAACCCCATTCTTTCTGGTCTATGGAGCCGAAGCAGTTTTGCTGAGTGACCTGCTCCACAACGCACCCCGAGTCGAGCTCTACTCTGAAGATGAAGCAGAACAAGCCCGGCAGGACGCAGTCGACCTCCTGGAAGAAGAAAGAGAAATGGCCAAGATCCGATCGACCATCTATCAGCAAGACTTGTGTCGATTCCATGCCAGAAATGTGAAGAGTCGAGCCTTCCAAGAAGGAGACTTGGTCCCCCGAGTGGATCAACAAAAACCACACAAACTCGCTCCTACTTGGGAAGGTCCCTTCATAGTCACCAGAGTCCTCCAAAATGGAGCGTACCACCTCTATAATGTCGATCGCCAGATTGATGAGCCACGAGCCTGGAATGCGGAGCTGCTCCGCCCCTTTTATACTTGAATTCTCACTCGGATGAGATGTAATAAGGAAGACTTCTGTAGTTTATTTATCAAAGACAAGAGCGTTATAATTTTCCCAGTGATTGTTATTGTTTTTGTTTGCGTGAGAAATCCCCCAGTGGGTGGCTTAGCTGCGAATCCGTTTCGCCTAAGTTTGTAAAAATAATTTCCTACTGAGTGGTGAGCCAGCCTCTCACTCGGAGGCTTAGCTCCGAACCCGTTTTGCCTAAGTGTTTGAAAATCCTACTGAGTGGTGAGCCAGCCTCCCACTCTGGGGCTTAGCTGCAGTCCGGTACTCACCTAAGTGTTTGAAAATCCTACCGAGTGATGAGCCAGCCTCCCACTCGGGGGTTTAGCTGCAGTCCAATACTTGCCTAAGTGTTTGAAAATCCTAGCGAGTGGTGAGCCAGCCTCCCAATCGGGGGCTTAGCTGCAGTCCAGTACTCGCCTAAGTTTGAAAAAT
>NC_057797.1:728024979-728026387 GCF_018294505.1 Triticum aestivum
AAGATCCTACCGAGTGGAGAGCGACCGTCCCACTCGGAGGCTTAGCTGCAGTCCAGTACTCGCCTAAGTTTGAACATCCTACCGTGTGGGGAGCGACCCTCCCACTCAGGGGCTTAACTGCAGTCCAGTACTCGCCTAAGTTTAAAAAATCCTACCGAGTGGAGAGCGACCCTCCCACTCGGGGGCTTAGCTGTAGTCCAGTACTCTCCTAAGTTTGAAAAATCCTACTGTGTCAGGACCCCGACTCGATGTCACATCGATCTAGTTGGTAACACTTCATATCACTTTGCGGCCTCACGCACGGTATCCCCACGGGTGTCGTCTTACCTTTTCCCGGGACCATTTGCGCCTTTTGGCTCACGTATATGATAGTGTCGCTAGCATCCATATGATAAAGAGCCCGGGCTGACATGACTAGTCGTAAACCCAAAGTGGCACAGACTTACAGGGACAGGCATCCATGACCCAGCTTCGAACGTGTCGGTCATCAGCAAGTGGGTCCGGGCTGTAGCACTGGGCTAGCAAGACTCCGGTAAACCGGGCTGTAGCGGGCTAACAGGACTCCGGTACTCAATGCGTGACATTTCCCCGAAGGGACAGACACAGGAACGAAGAAGGACACATGCCGGCCAGCCTAAGTGTTCCAGAGCAGTAGCAAGCTACCATGGCTCAGCGGTAACACTAGGAGACATTTCCCGGTAAGAGAGGCTACTAAAGATAAACAACTAGATAGTCAGATCCCACACATACCAAGCATTTCAATCATACACACAATATGCTCGATATGTGCAAATACAACGAAGCATCACAACATGACTCTACGACACAAGTACTTTATTTAAGGCTCAGGGAGCCATACATATCATACACACAAAGTTACGGGTCTCACGACCCAACATACAAGTCATACAGTCATACAAGCTAACAGCGGAAGTACATTGTCTGGGTACAGACAACTAGTAAAATAAAAGAGGCTTGGAAGCCTAACTATACTACGTGGTCCATCACAAGCTCAGGGTCACCACCTGGGTCCTTAGCCTACTCGTTGATGTCAACGTCTACATAGAACCCATCAGAAGGGGTTGCAGCGTCTTCTGTAAAAATGTAGATTATAGCAACATGAGTACAAAGGTACTCAGCAAGACTTACATCAGAACCTACATACATGCATAGTATCAAGAAGGGTTGGTGGAGTTATTGCAGCAAGCCAGCTTTGACTCTTGGCTAGGCTATCCTACGATACTCCAACTTGAAATAGTTTTGCGCACACGAGTCCACTATTCACCACTTCAATACACTACCGAGGATCCACCTCCGTCTTCCTACGGAAGAGCCATCCTCGGCACTCACACTTATCTTGAGGCTTTTAATAGTTTCCATTTACTTGTCTATGAACTGTATAGGCAAC
>NC_057797.1:728026397-728069308 GCF_018294505.1 Triticum aestivum
CAACGTGCGCTCCATCCCAATCTGCCAGGACGACGAGGTGCAGGTCGACTATCACCTTCTCCTTCGGAGCTTTGCCACAAATACAACACGCGCTCCATCCCAATCCGCAAGGACGACGAGGTGCAGGTCGACTGCCACCTTCTCCTTTGGAGCTTTGCCACAAATACAATGTGCGCTCCATCCCAATCCGCAAGGACGACGAGGTGCAGGTCGACTGCCACCTTCTCCTTTGGAGCTTCGCCACAAATGCAACGTGCGCTCCATCCCGACCCGCAAGGACGACGAGGTGCAGGTCGACTGCTACCTTCTCCTTCGGAGCTGCGCCACAAATACAAAAGTTGTCTCGAGTGAAGAACGAGTTCCACTCGACGGAGAATTCATGAAGATATTCAACGATAAACCAAGTTTAGATAAATCCTAAAGGTTCCAGACTGCAGATCGAAGTGCTCGAGCATTCAGCCCGAAAGAGTTTAACGGTTACAAAAACCACTCGGCATTCCGAGGCAAATTCAAGGTGGGGCATAAAAGTTTGTTCACTCCGCAGGAGGAGGACTGGCAGGTCGACGAACTCGTCCAGGTCGACGCCGTCGGTGATCCGAGTGGCTACAGCAATAAAAGTCTCCATAAAAGATCGAAAGTCATGCCTCTGGGTGTTGGCGACCTTGATTACTGCCAGCTTATCTTGTCGCGCCTCCTTGCAGTGGACACGAACCAAAGACAAAGCCACATCAGCACCACACCGGGCAGAAGATTTCTTCCACTCCTACACTCGACCAGGGATCTCGTTAGGTCGAGTCATCAGAGACTCGAGATCATTCTGGAGCGTGGCCCCTGGCCAAAGTGCCATGTCGATCCGTGACGTGGCGACCTTCAGTCGAGCCAAGTAGTCCACAACACCGTCGATGCGGGATTCCAGTCGGAGCATATTCATGGCAGTTTCATCTTTCACGGGAGAGTTGATGGGGTCCAAACCTGGCTCAATCCGTCCAGTCTCCTCCTCGAAGTTCTGGCAAAACTCTGCATTCACGATCCAAGGATAAGTCAATTTTCATATGCTGAGTCGACAAAAAACATCAGTCGGAACAAAATGTATACCTTCAAGCTTGATGAACAACTTCTTGGCAAGGCTCCTCAGATTGCTCTCCAGATCGTCCCTCCTGCGAGTGATGCCTTCCATCTTCTCGTTCAGGTTGACCTTGTCCTTCTTCAAGCACGTGACCTCCTTGTTGGCTTCGTCCAGGGCAGATTTCGTCTTGGTGTTCTCTTCTTCCAATTGGCCGACTGAAGCCAGTTTCTGTTCAGCCAGAGCGGTTCTGTCGTCAGCTTTCTTTTGAGCAGCAGCCAAATCCTGATCCTTCTTCGCCAGAGCTTCGTTCAGTTTTTCTGCAAAGAAATGGTGCTTGATTCAGAAAGAGCAGAAGAGTACTCAAGCCTAAGACAAACCAATCGACAAGCTCGTCTTACCATTGGCGTCGTCCTTGGCCTTTTGCAGCTCTGTCTTGGCCAATTCCAAGTCAAGGTTTAGCTGGATCTGTCGTTTCTCCAAGTCAGCAAAGCGAGCTCCAAGATCACAAGATCTCTGCAATCAGGGATGGGAAGTTATTTTACAGTGAAAAACGACAAAGACAATAAATACTAAGACTACGGTCGACTGCCCGCAGTCCACCATAGTCTCGGGGACTACACCCAGTGGGTGCACTTTGCGTGCCCCCATCGGTTCGGGTTACACTCGACATGGCCAGACCAGATCGAGCGAAAGAATCAAAATACAAAGACTACAGTCGACTGCCAGCAGTCCACCGTAGTCTCAGGGACTACACCCAGTGGGTGCACTCAGCATGCCCCCACTAGTCCAAAAATTCAATCGACACACACAGTGGGTGTACAGATGCAAAGATTTTCGAAAAGAGAGTCTTCAGATAGCATATCCTAACAGAACAAGCGGTGACCAACTAACCTGAACATTGCTTTGGAGAGCCGAGCTGGCGTCATAGGCGGCCTGACTGGCGTCCTGCACCGCCTTCATCTTCTCCATCATAATGCCCGCCTGACGTATGGCTTCCTTGGCAGCATTCACTTCGTCCTCTGGGACATGATGGATCGCAAAAATTGAAGGTGGGTCGGCAGGAGCTTGAGCAGTCGATGAAGAAGGCAGGGCACTCGACAATGGTACGGTGAAGGTAACAGAACCCCGATTGGCATCACCAGCGTCCTGAACGACTGGTTCCGCCATCGGCGTCGACTGTGGCACCTTTCTTGCAGGAGCTTTCCTATTTTTCCTCGTCAAAGGCCTCTCAGGCTCTTCATCATCATCATCATCGAGGAGGTCAATAATGTCAGGAGCTGTCCAAAGATCAATCACCAAAATTACATCACCCAATGGTACACATTACAGTTGAGTCGACCAAATAAAGACAGAATGATAGAAATCATACCCAGATTGGAAGTGACTGCATCCTCCATTACCTCATCCTCGTCCCTGTAAGCTGAGGACCCGGAAGTAGCAGCGCTGCCAGTTCCAAAGTTCGTCTGGTTAAATCAAGAAAAATTAAACAGCACGGAGCATCGAGTGAATACAAAGGGAGACACTCACGCAGAAGCGACGGGGATGTCAATCTTAATCCTCGGCAACGCCTTTCGAGGCTTCTGCTCTGCAACTTTGGGATGCTTTGACGCTTTTTCAGTTGGGATTGGTGAAGATGTTCGAGGATGCTTTGAAGACTGACCAGTCTGATCAATCGCCTTTTCACGGGCGCTCGGTCGTTCTTGGTCAAGCTTGGATCGCCTCTCCCTGCGAGGAGGCGACTCGACTTCTTCTTCTTCACTTGAGTAGTCGCTTTCTTCGTCCCCTTCTCCGTCAGAATGTCATTCGCCACTGTCGCCGCCGCTCGCCTCTCCTTCCGGGTCTTGCTCTTGCTCTCCGTTGGGCACTGAGTACATTTCGATAAGGGCCTGAAAGAAAGCAGGAAGAATAAAGTCAGTCGACGCAGTATAGACAGCTGCGCAAGTGAATTCAGATTATAATCAAAAGCTCATAATCGGACCTTTTCTGGTTCATGGGACAGGTCGAATGGAGGAACTCTCCTGGCTCCCCTGGGGTTGTCCTTGTTTCCGGTGATGACCGACAGCCACCCCTCCAGTGTGTCGTCATCGACCTCCTCCGGGTGAATCCGAGTGGTGTCGTCAAGACCCGAATACATCCACATCGGATGGTCTCGAGCTTGAAGAGGCTGCATGCATTGCCGAAGGAAAACCTCCAAGAGATCCATACCAGTGACCCCGTCACGGATAAGCTGGACCACCCGTCCGACCAGCAACCTAACTTGCGCCTTCTCCCCTGGGATCACCTTCAAAGAGGAAGGTTTCCTCACTCGGTCCATGGTAAAAGGAGGGAGGCCAGTCGACTGCCCTGGCGTCGGTTGGTCTTTGCACTAAAACCAGGTCGACTGCCATCCGCGGACCGAGTTGGGAAGAATCATGGCCGGAAAGGAACTTTTCCCTCTCATCTGAACACCAAGACCCCCACACATCTGAATCACTTGTGTTCTCTCATCACTCGGATTGGCCTTTTTCACCGTCTGAGAACGACAGGTGAAAATGTGCTTGAAAAGACCCCAGTGAGGCCGACAACCCAAGAAATTCTCGCACAAAGACACGAAAGCAGCGAGATACACGATTGTGTTGGGAGTGAAGTGGTGGAGTTGTGCCCCAAAGAAATTCAGAAATCCCCAAAAGAAAGGGTGAGGAGGCAAGGAAAACCCACGGTCGATGTGGGTGGCAAGGAGAACGCGCTCACCCTCCTGAGGTTGCGGCTCGGATTCCTTCCACGGGAGCCGCGTCGATCCATGGGTGATCAGCCCTCCGTCGGCTAGGTCGTCGAGGTCTTCTTGGCAGATCGTCAAGCGGATCCAGTTGCCCTGGATCCAGCCCGCCGGCAGGCCGGACCTCGATGAGGATCCGTCCCGGCTGGTCCGCTTGCCCTTCGCCTTTGCCGTCGCCTTCTTCGCCCGCTCCAGAGCCGCCGTCTTATCCTTCCCCATCGTCGCTGGCGAGACACGTACAGAGCGGCGGCGCTGGGGCGAGAACGAGCATGACGAAGAAGCCTGGAGAGGAGGAGAGGAAATGAGAATGCACTGTTCAAGAAACCCCGGTCCGACGCCTTATATGAGGTTACTTTCGAGTGGCTGACTGGTAGGCCCGGACGATCCTGTCAAATCCCACAACAGTCGCGCACGTGATACATGGCGAAAAAGGTGGTGCAGAGATCGAGGTGGCTCTACCCTATCCCATCCGATTATTGCGGCCACCCCCGTCCCGTGCGCTTCCCAAAATTCGAATCCCGCGAAATCCGCAGGCAGCAGAACAACTTGTCAGACGGAAGATCTCCTCCACACCGTCACTCGGAGCTTTTCAAGTAAAGAAACTCACTCGACAAAAAACTAAGAATGGATCAAGGCGACTGAAAAGGAAGTTGCTGTCGTCACTCAGGTTCATTGATCTGAAACAAGATATGCTCATGGCATGAAAAATGAGTCGGAGAAGTTCTCAACTCCTTCCCCACTCAAACCTCAATCCATTCGGGGGCTAATGATGAAGCTATGTACCTAGGGTAGGGTCATGGACTTGTCCTAACTGCCCTACCCAAGGACATCTCTAGAAGAAATCACCTTTCAATCGACTTGGAGGTGTTCCACTCGACAGACTCGAAGACACTCGACCAAGAAGCAATAACTCGACCAAGATCCAACCACTCGACGGCCAGGAGACCTAAAGTCACTCCGCACGCTAACGGTCGGTCATTAAGTAGCTTTTATGGTCATCATAGCACTTTATTAGGGGTGTTACCAGTAACGCCCAACCTTAATGTACTTAAAACCCTGCATAACTGAGGGCCGGAGGGGTCTGGTGAACTCTATATAAGCCACCCCCCTCCTCAGTGTAATGGGCTCGCACCCCTGTAATTCATACACACATAATCCAGTCGACCGCCTCCGGGCTCCGAGACGTAGTGCTATTACTTCCTCCGAGAAGGGCCTGAACTCGTAAACCTCGTGTGCTTACAACTACTCCATAGCTAACATCTTGCCTCTCCATACCTACCCCCCTACATTACTGTCAGACTTAGAACCACGACATGTGTTGTCTTGGAAATCATCTTGGCGGTGTGGAGGAATGGAAACTGTAGAGGCCCTCCGTTCGGAAGGAGCACCTTTATCCGCTGCCTTGCTAACTTCCTTCCGCTTTACTGATTTTGAATTGTCAAGTAAAACCGACAAGAAAAAGCAATAAAATTCTCTCTTCAGAACTCATTCATGCATGATACTAACAATCACTACTTTGATGTAAGGCAAACACATGATACCAGGATGGAATATGTACGAAAAACACGACGGCATGGCATGTTCACAACTGTTTGTGTAAACTAAGCAGAAACCATTCCAGCAAATAAGAAGCAATGCAAGCTAGACACCACATGAAAGATGCAACCAATATGACTCAGCCAAGTTAAAAGCGTCCCATCATAAATGGAATTTCAACAAATTAGAATCAGTGCATGCTATAAATCGTATGAAAGATGCAACTAATATCGCACTGCATATAGTAAAGGTGTCTCGTCATGTTGATTGATGCGGGATACAAAAAAATTAGTTTTATGTAAGGACATGCTTAATAGACAGTTGTACTATGTACTAATTACAGGAAGACATGTCACATTAACAGGTATATTGTATAAGCTAAGCAGACTAGCACATGCAGTTTAACCAGATTGGAAGAATTACAATCTAGACACCATATGAAACATGCAACCACATATCATGCTGCCAAGTTAGAGCAAGCACCTGCGATGCTAGTGTAGGGGAAATGATGTAATCAACTACAGAGCTATGTTCACTATCCTCATCTAGCATTTCTGTTTCTTGAGAATCATGTCGGGAGGCTCACGCTGCATTCTTTAAATGAGGAGTAGTCCCCTTGCCTGCCTGCCTCGTAATAAGTGATTGATGAGGGATACACAAGAACATTAGTTTGATGTAAGAACATGGTTAATACACATATGTACTAGTATGTACCAGAAACAGAAAGGCATGTCATATTCAAAGGTATAATGTGTAAGCTAAGCAGATGCAATTTAACCAAATTGGAAGTAATACAAGCTAGACATCCGGCTGGAGTGGTGAGCATGATCATCTAGGACCTGAGAGCCTGGTGGGAGGGGGGATGCTTCGCCACTATCGCAGTTTTTTAGTTGGCTTCCAGGTGATGCCTATCTTTGCTGGGCTTGTCACTGGCTCGGCCAGTGCCCTGACTAGCTATTTGTCTTCTGGTGCTCACGGGATGGTGGTTCATGTAAAAAAATATCTTTCCTTATCTTACCGACTTCGGCCTTTCGAATACAAGCTATACACCATATGGAACATGCAACCACATATGACACCACAAAGTTAAAGCAAGCACCTGGGATGGTGGTTCATTGCGAGCGAGGTCATCAACTCCAGAGCTACGTTCCCCGTCTCCATCTGCTGTCACTACACCCTTTAAAGCGTTGAAACGTGTCTTGCCTAGCCGCACACCAAACTGGAGCGACTTCTCTCTTTTATTTTTGGCTTCTCTCATGGCAGCAGAGTCTGAAATACCCTTGCATAAAAACACAATAGTGAGAGTAAGGCTGAAGTGTGTGCAGAACTAGTGCACTGTAAAAGTAGCAGATAGCATGTGGCTGAAAAATAAATGACAGGAGACATATGATAGCTCTACAACATTGCATGACAAACTAAATTAGATTCTACTCTGTATGATTTTGTAATATGTGAGCACAGGAAATGCAGGTACTCCTCCAGCACACCACCACATGTGGTCATATCTAAGATAACAGTCGACTGAAAATAAATAGGCCAGTCGATTTTTTAATGAACCGTCCAATCTATAAGGAACGGGTAGATGGCCTTCGTCTACCTCCCGCCAGTCACTGTTGACGATCTTTCTCGAACCACCAGCGACCACCAGCCCAGACCCCTGCCTCCGCCGCCCCGCCCTCCCATCGACCTCACACCACCACCGTGCTTGGCAGCGCCCCCAGGCCATCCCTTTAATCCCGGCCAACCTCCAGATCGGGCGCCAGTAGCTCTAGGCCGTACATGCCCCTAAGATAAACACCAAGGCGCTGCTTCCCCGGTGTAATAGGCGTACTAGCGCCTGTTACACCGGGGAATGCTTCTGTTAATTGGGAATCAAGTGGCTAGAAATTGAAATTCAGGGGGGCGACGGACCTCTAGCTAAGGTGAAATAGTATATGAGGAGAAACCTTGTGCATCGTGTGTTACTGGGAACATCTAGTATCAAGAAGAAGCGGTCAACTAGTGTCTTCTGTGGGATGAATACCATGCAAGCAGAGACGTAAGATTTGCACGAATAAGGGAAGAGGAGTACCTTTTTCGGTTGCCGGTGTGGTCACCTCCACAAGTCACGCCGATTTTCTTCTTTTTACCGGGGAAACCGATGTTCTGGAGGGTGCAGGCTTGGACGAACCCATGGCCAAATTGTTGACTGTGTTGCCATGGCCGTATGTCGGCAAAGGGGAAGCAGATCCGAGGTGGTGAAGGACGGCGTAGCAGGAACAGCTCCGGTGCGGTGGAGGGTGGCGAAGTTGGAGCGGCAGCGGTGAGGCGCTGGACGACGTGGTTGAACTGGCTCGGGTACGGACGGCTCTGCCTCGGCTTCAACTACTAGCCGTGGAGGGCGTCACAGTTGAGGTTGCGGTGGACGACGACGTCGGGGTATCGGCTCCAGCGTGATGGAGGAGGGCGGCGGTTGATGGGTGGGATGGGGTGGCGGACGGAGGAAGCCGGGGTTTCATGGCTGGTGGAGAGGTAGTTTTGGCGCCCACGGAGTATGAATGGGGAATCGTACGGGTGGGGGGGACCATGTTTCGGTCTGGGACGCGCTCGTTTTTGGCTTTTTTGAACAAAAGATGGGACGCGCTTGTTTGAAATTTGGGGAAAGTACAAACTTTGCCCCCCTCTTAAATTTCAGACCTATTACGGGTCGAGGGTAGGATGGTAATCCCAGGTGTCCCAAATAGTGGGCGGGAGCGATTTCGGCCACGCGCATGTGTGCTTAGGCGCCATTGTGTATGAATGTTTTTCGGATGCGGTTGCGTGGCGTCTAGATGAAGCTACAAACCTACCCCGATTTAGACCTTTGGACGTCGGGCCGGTAGGTTTCACGGGTCGGAGTTATTAGAAAAGTAATTTCCTTGTGCTACCAAACATTGGTCTCACACGGTTTTGGGCGAGTAGAGGCTCTTTTGGCGCTTCGTTCGAAATTTTGAAACACCAGCATTCACGTTTAGAGTACTCTTGAACTATGAGGATTGACCTAAATATACAATGTTATATTTGACCTTGTATGTTTGAAAACCTCATTAAATTATCCGCTTCTTTTTGAAATTTTGACACTTGAAAATCCTATAACTACGATTTTTTTGGAATGGAGGAGCTAAATTTGAATCTATTTTGTACACGACTACATATGCTATTATGTACAAAATCAGAGCAAAGATTGGTGCCCCCATAATTTAGCTATGGTTTACAAATGCCATGATATCAAATTCAAATAATTGAATGGACTTCATGTTGAATTCGATTTTTTTAAACCACCTTAAGTTCAATTCAAATGTATGCTAGTTCATAGGTAGTAGCTATTTATAATGTCCATTGTGTAACTTTCGTATGTATAATTTGCTTTACACACACAACATGAACTATACTCACGTTTATATTCGATTGCTAAAGCGATGCATTGTCTGGAGTTCAAAATACTAACTATGTGGATCAATTGTGTCGAATAATAACATAGACATGCTCAAATTCGATAGAATCTAGATGTCTGATGGATCAATGACCGCTCCTTACGCGAATTGCAAATATCATGATCCCATCCTAATATTCGGATACAATTTATATCTTTAATCAATGTGTAGAGCAGTCTTTTACGTGTAGTTTCACTCTCCATCGGTGGTCTCTCACACATGCTCACACACTCTCTCCCGAAGTGTCTTTCTCGCACACATGCTATAGATATAACCCTCCCTCACTCTCGTAACCATTTACAACTGTTTTCGCTAACCTTTATCACAAGCACTCTTCCTCTCGCAAACATAGACACGCACAATCCTCATCGACCCTTTCTATATACATGGACCTGCCTGCGTGTCTCATGTACGCACATTATCTTTACGCCTGTCTCTCACGCATTGTCTCACACCTCTCTTCCTAATCGACGAGTATGATCCTAGCAGAGCATTCTGTAGGATGCCCCTTAAAGTTAGGTTGGATGAATAGTAATATCAGAGATAAAGGGGTTACCTTAGTCCGAGAACCTAGGGTTACAAATCCTGGCCGACTTTGTCAGTGGACACAGATTCCTTCACAATTCTGCTATCTTTGTCTTGTACGACTAGTCATCCATGGGTCTTCCTAAATGCTTCATGGGCCGACCAAGGTGGCGCAGGACGAAACAGAACGAAGGTCCTCACCTCGACCCACCGGACCTCACGCGGTGACACACCCTCTGCCCCCACGTCTCATTATCTTCTCACACCCACACAAACCAACACAAACACCACACACACAGAAAATTTCTCCTGGTGCCTCTATTCCCTCCCCCTTGCATATACACACTCAAGGGAATGGAATCTCTTGTCGTGACATCATATTCGTCTCTCTCTCTCTAGACCACTCTCATTTCTCGTGCTATCTCTCCCACGCCCCCCCCGTCGGCCCCTCTATCCATGCCTCTCTCGAATACGTAATACACACACATACCTCTCTAGGCCCCACCAAATTCATCAACTACACATTCACACATGTTACATCATGTACCCCATTAATCTAAAAAGCCCTCTCTTCACGTTTATTTCGCATACAACATTCCTTTTGAATAAAGTGTGGCCAAAAAATTATTTTAGAGTTTCTACATATATACAACATTACAAAGTTATATGGAGGAGTACGAACGTTAATTTGCATTGCATGGTGCCCACAATGATATTTATTCCGCACTTTGAATTTGTATATTTTTATACTATATACAAAGTTAGTCATAATAAAGAGAAATGAAGAGCATCTCTCTCTCCATTGCATACCCCCCCCCTGTACGCCCTTTTCATCTATGCACACAAAACTATCTCTAGGTCCTCTAAAAGTAAGCCCCCAGAAAATTCACGCATGTTTCATCTTTCTCCCGCGATATATGCAATGACGATCATTGTATTTGAAGCGAAAGCACGATACATACATTGGACTTCAGAATCCACTCATTATGGTCACCATTTATGTTTAGTGGTTATTATGCAGTCACGGCTCACCGTACAACTCTGTATTTGCTCATGATATGACTAGTTGACCAGTTAAACGCTCCATGTGGCACCTCTAGTGTTGCATCACATTATCTCACTACCATCGTGTCCACCTGTCGACTTGTATCTACTCTACATCTACACTCTTATAAAATACATAAAATACACTCTTATAAAAAACAGAGTTGGTGATGATGGTGTGCCTGCCATCCTGCAATATAGGCCATCCGATTTATATCTGACAGATAGGAAAGAAACTATGGCAATTTTGCAAAAAGGTACCCACATACCTCTCCACATTTGCAAATAAGGCCTTCCCTCATTCATCCTTTTCTCTCACAAGATAAACAAGTCATACAAATGCA
The DNA here is from genome assembly GCF_018294505.1 of Triticum aestivum. Classification (NCBI taxonomy): domain Eukaryota; kingdom Viridiplantae; phylum Streptophyta; class Magnoliopsida; order Poales; family Poaceae; genus Triticum; species Triticum aestivum. The sequence continues at coordinate 728,037,120 of NC_057797.1, forward strand.
TCTTGATGTTACATGCAATGCACGGGCATCTTGCTAGTAAGAATGAAAACAAACGACAAAAAAGTATTTGGACGGTGGTTCGAAGTCATGACCGCGGGCACAACGGACAAGGTGGCCTTGTATTGGTATGTTGAGCCGTCTGTTTTAACACACAGGAGCTGGTGTGGTGATTATACACACACGCACGCATGCACACAAACTGCATCCACGCAACACTCACACAAACACATGCACCCACGCACGCACACAACACTCACACGTACAGATGCAGCCACGCACGCACGCAACACTCACACGCACACACGCACGCATGCATGCATGCATGCACACACCAATACACCACACGACCAACACACACTCTCACGCTCAAGTGCTCAACCTACACGTGCATGCGCACACATCAGGCCCTGACAGATACATACACAACCAGGTGATTCCCGCGCACGAGTTGGAGCCTTGTCGCGCCTGCGTAAATTTGTGTTTATCTGACCTTTTGCCTATGCGAACTGACAGGTGGGACCCACAACGAATGTGGTAAATTTAACTAGTCAACATGGCGCCACACAGACTATTTGGCCGGTCAACAGAGTGCAATCCGATGCTGAGCTGTGAACAAGTGACCGTATAATCGCCGCAAAACGTATATAGTGACCGTAATCAGCTTATTCTGAAATTCTTTGACCATATTACGCTTTTCTCTCTGTAGGCCCTCCAAAACTACATCTCTACACGTTCTCGCATGTTACATCTAACAACTATGCAATATAGCACTACTACTACACTCTAACACAATAAATCATATGTGTTTTTAGTTTTACTAGATATCATATTGTTACTTATAATTATTTAGTTTGCATACATTAAAATTGCCTTTAAATGTATGGCCAGTATCATTTACCGCGCGGGAAAAATCCCGCCCTTTCCTGTTTAATCGGGTTTGTATCGATGGATCATGCGAAACAGCAAAACTACAGTACTATACAGTACAAGTGACAGTTCACTGGGCCGTCGTGTCGTCTACTCCTCCGTCGTAAGAGTGGAGCGCTCGCTTTCATAAATCTTCTAGTCCCTTTCGTCGACATGTGGGACATCAAGCAACCGGGTCCACGTGCCATACCAGAATACAGTGCAGAGCAGCCGGGGTGAAGCACCCCAGTCATGGCGCCGGCGTAGTAATGAGCAATGAGGCGTCAAATCACAAAGCTGCACCTTTCTCGCAGTTAAGTTGGAGGGACGAAGCAACCATCATTTCACTCGTTGTTGAATCCGCTTCTCCCTCATCTTCTTCAACTTAACCACGTGTTCCTTCTGCCGTTGTTCTGCCTCATGTGGGACGCGGATCGGCTTGGTAAAGCACTGACACGTGGGACCGCATGTTAGCAAACCGCCAGGATAACGTCCTCCAAAAATAAGAAGCCTAATCCTAGACTTACAAAGGGCTACGTAGCTACTACTTATACTTTCCATCTAATCTATATATACCACCCTGATTTTCAGGTGGGGTGGGCCTAATCCTCTCCTTTAATCCAATCAAATAGTCCCACATCACATCAGTTCGTAACTATACGTAAACCATTACGTGGATGTAGCATTGCTCAAATAAGAAACCTCCCCCGCCATCCGCGCGGCAAAATCACCTCCTTTTTACTAATCTCGATTCTATAATTTTCTAGAACAATATAATTGAGATTTGTATAGATAGCACACAGGAGCAAAACCAAGTGGTACGGTTAAGGGCATCCACAATGTGTAGCCAAATGTGAAAATAGCTTTTGGCATCGTGGGAACCATTGTGGACGGTGTTGCCAAAGCCAAAAAGATGGAACCGAAGCTCCCTGATTGATTGATTGAAGGAATAGAAAAATGCAACGTCTCTCCTCTTTCTCCCATGCTTGGACGCATGTAGTACAATATAGAGCACAGAGTCTACTCCCCTGTCCCTTCTATCACAAATCACAAAGCAGTGAGGCGTCAATCACAAAAGCACGGACGAAGCAACCATCATTTCACTCTTCGCTGACTCCGCTTCTCCATCGTCTTCTTCGAGAAGCCATCTCACCGCATTAGTTACTCCTAGTAGTACTAGTAAAGGACTTCCTGGATGAAAATAAGGCGGTTGTCTCGGCTTGCAGGCGGCACTTGCGAATGACTTACCGTGGTCTCCCTCAATGGTGTTCTCTGTCGAACGCACTTCGCCAAACCACCAAAAAAATCGTCGACGTCACCGCAATGGGGAAGGAAGTGAAATATAGTTACTACCTCCATTTTTTTGTACACAAGGCCAGTATATCAAAATTACAATTTGCAAAGGGCCACTAACACTAATCGAGGCAAAATTGATGGGGTTAGCAACCAAGGACATTAATATCCCCTGCATGCATGCGGAAGTGAGAAGGTTGGTTTGCATGGCGCTGCATTAATCAAGCGATGAGAAGTGAGATGGTTAGCTCTTTGGTCTTTGGAGAAAAAAATACACATTAATTGACACGTCAAACGAGGATTTGCATCGATTAAATCCCGCGAAGGAAAACCCAGCCTTTATTTTTTAACACTAGTACTCCTAGTACGTACGCACTTATCCTGTTTGGATCTAGGCCTTGCATTGCCAAACCTCGCCACACATTTTTGCCAAGCTTGCCTAAACTTTTCAAAATGAGAACGGGGTACACTTGCGCACGGCTATCGCGGTCGCACCGCACCCTCACACGGTCGCTCCTGCACGCCGCGGTCGCACCACACCCTCACACAGCCGCTCCTGCGCGCCGCAAACCCAACCAGGGGAACGCACCCTTATTGACACGTGTTGTCGCATGTGAACACACCAAACTCAGCCATCCTATCGCTGACACATAATTTTTGTTCATAGAGTATGTTTATCCAACTGCATGTTGGGGAGTATCCGTACGGCCCGTGCGGTGGTCTGTTGGGGAAGAAGAAGAGGTGAGGAAGAAGAAAAGAAGGGTTAGGAGACGTAGGATATTCATCACCGCCTGAAATGGTAGACTGACCCAAGTCTTAACAAATCTATGTTTTTACACAGCAAAAGATCCATAAAAACAACAACATAAAGAAAAACTATCACTGCTCGCGGAAAGAGACGACCTCATCGTCTTTGGCTGCCGGCGCGAACCAGCCGTCGCTGCTGACGTGTGTCTCCGCACCGTGGTTGTCCTCGGCCTCCAGCTACTCGTTCAAGCGGAGCGTGCGGGCGCTCTACACGGACGAGAGCATAGCCCGGTTCAAGTCGAGGACGTCCGGTTCAGCCTGCAGGAGGGCCTCGATGGCAGCGGCATCCTCGCGCTCCGCGTCGAGTCGAGCCTCCGCCGCCCGATTCAAGTCCAGGACGTCCGGTTCCGCCTGCAGGAGGGCGTCGATGAGAGCGGCATCCGCGCGCTCTGCGTCGACTCGAGCCTCTGCCGCCCGGTTCAAGTCCAGGACGTCCGGTTCCGCCTGAAGGAGGGCCTCGATGGCAGCGGCATCCGCGCGCTCCGCCTCAAGTTGAGCCTCCGCCCCCCGGTTCACATCCACGACATCTGGTTCCGCCTGCAGGAGAGCCTCGAAGGCAGCGGCATGCACGCGCTCCGCGTCTAGTTGAGCCTCTGCCTCCCGGTCCTCCTTTAGTATCGCCATGTTGAAGCACTAGTCCGCCTGCACCATGGGAGACTCAGACGACGGCACGAAGTCGACGTCCATCGTCTCATACCCATTGGGGGCCTTCTGCGCCGCGACCTCCGCCATGAACATTGGATCGGCTTCCTCCTCCTTGTAGCTTGGCTCTAGAGAACTCAGGGATTGGCCTGCCGGAAAGCGAGCTTGGGAACGGAGGTCTATGGCGCCGACCGCCGCCGCGATTTCTGCGCGGCGCTCCGGCATCAGCATCTTGTAGTAAGTGATCTTGCGGCGCACCATGGCTTTCAGGTGAACTAGGGGACGCTTGATGCGGGCTAGGGGATCGGAAGGTGGGGGAATGGGCTTGAGATTTGGTGTGGTTTTAGGGCAGTGGCTGGCGTAGGCCGAGCAGCGAAGGTTCTGGTGTGAATAGTGGTTCCGGTGACGACCGGTCAATCGGTTTTGACTGTACATCGCTCTTGTCGTGTTCGCGTTACAGCCCGGCATGCTGGACCCTCCACGTCGCTCACCAAATGGAACGCGCTTCGTCTTGCGTTTACGCTCGCTTGTGGGACCGCAGTTGAGAGCAAACCGACGTCCCTCCCCCTCCCCCGCCCGCGTCACTTATTATACCACCACTCCCTCCATTTTATGCAGAGTAAATAAAAACAGAGGGAGTATAGTACGGATGAGGATCCCCTGACGTGGCCGAACCCATTGAGTAACTGACATGCGGGGCCTAGCAAGCATGGGGTCCGCCAGTAAGTGACCGAAAGGGAGGGTAAGGCAGGGATACCTACGTCAGAGGATCCACTTCCACTATACTACTTTGACCAAATGTTAGAGTAATAATATATGACATGCAACTTACACAAATGTTAGAGTAATAATATATGACATGCGACTTATACAAAGCATACAGGGTCTAATGCGTTTTTCGAGGTTAACTTTGACCAAATGTTAGAGTAATAATATATGACATGCAACTTACACAAAGCATACGGTCAAATTCGTATGTGAAAGGAATTTCCAATGATATAATTTTCAGGTTACACATCTCATGTACTATTAATCTTGTCAATAGTCAAATTGGAAACCATCTCGAGTACAAATCTAGGAGTACGTACGAATCTAACAATATTGATTGGGCGTTGTTGAATGTTGATACCTTTTTGATCAAAGTAGATATACTTTGACTACACATAAAACTTATATGTAAACTAGAAAGGATAGGAGGGAGTATATTGTACGTTCAAAAACGAAACGAACATTGAATACCCTTTATATATGATTTGCGGATGCTATGATCACCGGTTCAAAATTTTGAATCCACCTTAGGTATCACGTGCCCCCACTCGTTCCCTCTCGATTTCATCTCGGGGTCCGGAGATCTATTGAAAGAGGACTAGGGTGGGTACATGCGAATGATACTCGGAGGAATGTTCAAATGAGGCATACGGGAGGATGGACTCGACTGGAGGGCGACATGATCGTTGGAGAAGAGGGTTGGAGAGGAAGGAGAAATAAGCAAACGCCACATGAATATAGTTGAACGGCTCAAATAACAATAAGTTGTCTCGCTTGGCCTACATAGTGAAAGGCCTAATGCGCAACACGGAGCACTGACGCTCGAATATGGCCGGGAAAACTGGAAACAGACATGTGGGGCACACCCGTCGGACGACGTAGCGCAGACTAGTCGAATGGAGGAGCTGGCCCACGACCTCCTCGCCACCGACAACCGTTCATGTGGGTCGTTGGGGCCAACAACGGGGCGCAGCTCCAGCACCGCCTCTGGACACGGCGACCGCGGTGAGCGACACGCTCATATCGTTGCTAGACACGGTCAGTTTCAGTTTGCCGAGGGTGGCGTTAGTGTTGTAGCACGACCAACGGTATGTTTGGTTTGTGCCCAAGGTTGCCCCATCAAAGCATTGGGTAGCCAAAATTTTGGTTGAGGTATTGGTTGCCCATGATTTGGCCGACATTGGCAAGAAAAATGAACTTGAGTTGGCTAGAGTTCATTGGCATGCCAAAGAAATGGCAACCATCCAAACAAAGACCAATCTTTGGGTCATGACCAAAATTTTGGTGGATGTATTGGTTGCCCATGATTTGGCCGACGTTGGCAAGAAAAATGAACTAGAGTTGGCTAGAGTTCATTGGCATGCCAAAAAAAATGGCAACCATCCAAACAAAGACCAATCTTTTGGTCATGACCAAAATTTTGGCAAGGTGCACTTTGGCCACCCGGCTCGTCGAGGATGCACGGGGCACCGCGACGCGTCCGCGGAGTGGTGTAGCACGGCCAACTGCATCCTCTGTACCTGAGACCATGCCGGGTCGTCTTGCTTTTTCAATGACATGCGGGGATCGCATGTGAGCAAAGGGCATCTCCATCGTTGCCACGACCGCAGCTGACTGCCTTGGCACACCAAAACCCTCGTCCCTCGCGCCGTCGCACGGTGCGTTCCCGGTCGGCGCCAGCTGCCCGCAATCATGCCGTCCGTTCGTATGTCGTCATTAAGAGGCTCGGTGCACGCGGAACCAACTCTGGCGACTTAATGACGCACCCGGACGCTTGGCCTCACCGGAATGCGCTACTTAAAGCGGCAACGCCCAGCTAACCTCCACACCGTAGCGCGTCGTCCTCCTACCTGGAACCACATCCGCCATGACCGCAAGCTCGAACGCTCTGCGGGGGAGCTTGTCTTCGGGGATGGAGCTCGAGGTCGCCACCCTCGCTCAAGTCGCCGCACAAGCGGTGGCCACGCTGGCGGCCGACGACGGGAGCACCGTCAGCCACGCGTCCTACTTGCCGCCGTCCAACGTCCGGCACCACCGAGGTCGGGGACTCCTCCGAGGATGATTAGGGCATGGGAGGCGGTAGGGCATGGTGTGCCAACTGGCCGATCCGTCTCCCGTGTTCTACTTTTCCTCGCCGGAGACCGCACCTTCACTTCACGGGTCTTGAACCCCGCCCCGTACATGGAGATCACAGATGGAGGACGTCGGTCGCCGCCGTAGAATAGGTTTAGGGTCGGGTTTCTTTTATTTTTTTGTCCTATAAAAGTTCGAAATGTAATGAAAATCTACCATGTTTGCATTAATCTCGGCCGGTGTATATGAACTTTCACAATAATATACATATTGTAGGAGTACTAGCAAGATGTCCATGCGTTGCACGGAAGATCAAGATCTTGTGGGAGAAAAGGATGAATGAGGGAAAGGCTTATCTGCAAATGTGGAGAGGAGTGCGGGTAAATTGTCATAGTTTCCTTCCTATCTGTTAGATATAGATCGGACGGCCTATATTGCAAGATCGGACACATCTTTCTACATCTACGGGAACCTACGAAAGGGTTAACGTAAATTGCCTCTCTCTCTCTCTCCTCCCCTGATTTTCATGGTGGTGGGCCCCTCCCTCCCCACAATCTACAATCAACAGCTCACACATTTCACATTACGTTAATTACGCAACTGGGATTACGTAGGCGTAGCATTACTCGTCCTAAAAAACCCAACTAAGCCAACCTCCCAGCATATCATGCGGGAAAAGACCTGGCCGCGCCGTTTTAGTCGGGATTACCGGATTACTAGTAGTAGTATCGATGGATCGCGCGAAGCAACAAATTTTTTTAGGGGGCGAAGCACCTAGTTTAAAAGGAAAAAATGCGGTACACTCACATCACTCCTGTCGCGGTCGCATTGCACCCCACACACGTTCGGTCCTCCACACGGCTCACGCAAACGGAATGCGCTTCGGCTTGCCTCTTCACTGACACGTGGGACTACACTTGGAGAAACCGACCATGCGCCAAACTCCCCCCGCCCACCGTGCGAAAATCCTCCCCCCCCACCCAAAAATTCCCCCCAAATCCGATTCAACCGCCCTTCGGATAACTAGCCAATAATATTCCCCAAACCCCCCTCCCCCCTGTCCACCTCCACTCCATTCACTCAGCCAAAGCCGCCCTCCCCGCTGCGCCGATACGTCGGCGCCGCGGTTCGGCGATCCTCTTGCTCCCATAATACACTCTCGTAGACTGTCGTCCTCTAGCCACGCCGCCACCTCTGGCTACGTTCTTCTGGAGGTGCACGGCGGTCAGCGCCGCCACCACTGGCGACGTTCGTGTGGAGACGCACGGCGGTCAGCTTCTCCCATGGTACGCGCATTCTAGACTGAGGCCCTGTTCATGTTGGTGTAGCGCTGAATGTTAGCTGATAGACGCTGTTAATCTCACTATTTGCCGAAGTAGTTTACTGTCAATATGCTCTGCTTAAGAAGCTTCCTTGCCCTGTTCTGCACTCAATCTGCTTAGCTGAGATGGCATGCCAAGGCCAATTAGTTGCTAAAATATCCTGCCATATATTTATTGTGACGTAGATTGCCATGGTCTTGTAGCCAATCTGTTACCCGAAATAGCTCTACACCATTTCATACTCGATCTTTGTTGCTGCGATGGCCTTCGATAGTTCGATGGATGTGTGCTCGGCCTCATTGACTGCTGAAACAGCCTGCCATAATTTGGTACTCAAATCTGTTTGCTGAATTAGCTTTACATATATTTCGTTACTTAGATCTGCTCGTCCAAATATCTTGCCATAGCTTTAGACATCGACCTAGGTATTTTTTCTAGACTTCATAAAAAAGCATATATGTTTTTCCTGTAATATCTAGTAGAAGAACTAATTTGTATGTCTAACAGATGGACAGGACTTGGATAACTTCTGCTTGAAGATTCTCCGCTGCATATGTCGAGGGGGTTGAAAACTTCATGAATTTTATCAGAGCTGAGTACGGTGGTCCGAAATCAGATGTGCTCTGCCCGTGTAGCAGTTGTATGAATTCAGTTATAAGACCCCAGTCAACTGTGCAAAATCATCTACACTTGTATGGGATGTCGGTCACATATACTAGGTGGGTTCATCATGGTGAAGCTGTGAACGTCAATGTTATTGACTACGTGGAAGCAGCAGATCACCATCTTGATCTGCCTGATGCTCAGGTAGAAGAGGAGGAGGTGGTGGTGGTGGAGCCAGTGAGTTTGACCAACATTGAAACAATGCTATGAAATGCTCGTGCATTCCGTGAACTTTCACTTGCAAAAGAAAAACGGTGGGCCCGCATGTTGGAACAATGCAACGTTGTTGTCACCCCAGGAAATAAGCTGTCAGTATTCTCAGCTATGGTCACCTTTCTTCAGGTGAAGACATCTGAGCGGATGACCAACAAATCATTCGATGCGATGTTGGCTGCTTTCCGCGAATCTTTCCCAGATGCGTCTGAGCTGCCACACACCTACAGTAAAATGAAGAATTTCCTTTGTGCAGTTGGAATTGGATATGATATGATCCATGTTTGTAAGAATAATTGTGTTCTGTTCCGGAAGGATTATGCCAACTTAGGTGAATGCCCGAAATGCAAATCATCAAGATGGAAAGATGGCGATGTTGTGAAGTGGATTCCTCATAATGTTCTGAGACATTTTCCAATTACACCAAGATTGCAGAGGTTGTTTCATGATGCTGAAACAAGATAGGTTGTACTGTGGCATTCTAGGAACCAGGAGTACAGAGATCAGAATGTAATGAGCCATCCATCTCATGGTAGTGAGTGGAAAAGCTTCAATGATAAACACAAAGAGTTTGCTGCTGACCCGAGAAACATTAGACTTGGCTTAGCTTCAGATGGATTTAACCCATTTGGCCACCAGAGCGCCACATATAGCATGTGGCCAGTGCTTGTTATACCTTACAACATGCCTCCAAATGTCTGCACCAAATAATCAAACTACATGATGGCCTTGCTCATCCCAGGTCCAAAAAGTCCTGGAAAGGATTTTGATTTGTTCATGGATCCTCTTGTGGAGGAACTTCAACAGCTATGGAAGGGTGTTCTCACTCGAGACCTATATAGCAGCCCACCAGCTGACTTCTTTCTGCGTGCTGTTATAATTTGGTGCATCCATGATTATCCGGCTTTGGGCACTATGTCAGGGCGAACGACACATGGTTACAATGCATGTGTTCGCTGTGACTGAATTCCGCTGTCATACGCAATACTTAGAAAGATCTGTTACATTGGACACTGTCGTTTCCTTGCCAAGGACAAGCCGCATCCTAGAAAATACTGAAGACATGTGTTCAATGCAAAGCATGAAAACCGTGATGCGCCAAAGAGGCTCACCGCCGATGAGTTGCAAGTGGAATTAGAGAAGGCCAGGCATATTACACCAGGAAACCATCCTGGTAATGGTAGCGGGAAAAGGAAGCGTGGCAGGGTAGAAGAGAGATTATTGTTTACTTGCAGGTCCACTTTGTGGGACTTGGAGTATTGGAAAGATTTGGATCTGCGGCATAATCTTGATGTGATGCACATCGACAAAAATATATGTGACAGCATTATCGACACACTTCTTAATATTGAAGGCAAGATGAAAGATACCTTAAAATCTAGGATTGATTTGACGCACCTGAGTATCAGAAAGGATTTGCAGGTGCAAGATGAAGGTAAACCTCGGGATATGGCACCAGCTGTGTACGTTTTGGACAAGGTAAAAACAAAAGAATTTTGCGAGGTCCTGTCACATGTGAGATTCCCACATGGATTTTCTTCCAACCCTGAAAGGAGAGTCGGTGCAGATGGAAACAAGGTACAAGGTTTGAAAACTCATGACTGCCACATCCTACTTCAAAGGGTTTTACCTGTTATCCTTAGAGGATTGGGCCGCCCTTACTTATACAGAGCAGTTGCAGAGTTGGGACAATTCTTCAGGGAACTCTGCAGTAGGAATTTTAGGATAGATGCTTTGGAGCATCTTAGAGACAAGATACCAACTATCCTATGCGACCTTAAGAAGATATATCCTCCAGCCTTCTTTGATGTGATGGTGCATTTGGCTGTTCATCTACCTGATGAGGCACTACTTAGAGGTCCAGTACAGTATGGCTGGATGTACCCTATTGAAAGTCGGCTAGGCACTTTCAAGGGCTATGTTAGGAACAAAGCTAGACCCGAGGGTTCCATTGCAAAGGCCTACATTGCTACAGAAGCGTTGACATTCTGCTCAAAATACATTGAAACAGTTGATCAGCTTAGCAAAGAGGTGGGTGAAGACAATCCCGTGCTCAATGTTTTCGATTATTTCGTTCGAGTTACAGGGAAGAGTCGACAAGAGGACAAACCTAAAGATTTGGACAAAATGGTTTGGTATGTGTTGAATAACTGTCCTGAGATACTACCTTATCTCAATTAAGTGCAGTACTGCAGCTTATACATCGTAATCTACTAAACTTGCAGCACATTCTTATATATTTAGATGTTTGACGTGATCACTATGTTGTGCAGCATCTACAAAGAGGAGTTACTGCCGCAAAATCCAAGAAACATTGACAAACTGGTTATGGCAGGATTTGCAAAATGGTTCAAGAACCATGTAAGCTTTTGAAGTGCACTGTCAGTTCTTTTAATATATTGAGTACATAAGATGATCAGCTTGTCTATTTTCTAACCATAGGTTAAGAAGATGCGGGAGGATGAGCAGGCAGTTGATGATGCCCTTTACTCACTAGCAATGGGTCCTGATACTCGGGTAAGACATTATGAATCTTGCGTTGTTGGAGATGTGCGCTACAACACCCTTGCACGAGACGAAGGCGGGAAGACACAAAACAGTGCCATCATGAACACAGATACGTATGACAAAGAGACAACTGAAGGGTATGCTAACATAACAGACATTATTCAGTTGCAGTATATCTCCAGTTTCGAGGATCGTCGGTGTGTGGTTCTGTTGTGCTGTCGTTGGTATAACATGTTTTCCAGGATCGCAAAACCCAGAGCTGATGATTATTTCAAATCCATCAATGTCAAGGCGGCGTACCAGACCAACAAGCCTTTTATTTTGGCAAATCAAGCAACACATATATTTTTCTTGGAAGACACATTTGCACGTAGCAATGACTGGAGAGTATTGCAAAGGTTTAAGCAGAGGAATTCGTTTAATGAAGTTGCACAACAAGATGATGCTTACATTGCTCCTGATGTATAAGATAACACAGATGTTCCTAATATCTTTGAGAACCATCACGTCAATGACGCCGGCGAAAAGATTGCTTGTCGTGCTGTGGACATACAAGAGTTGATCAAGAAGAAGCCAACGTTCAAGGACGTTGAGGACGAAGAAGAAGATGACACCGTGGGGAATTACGATTCAGACTGATACACATGGCGAAGATGTTGACGCTGCTGCTGCGGATGATGATTACATTGCTTTTGTCGTATTTGCCTGCCAGAAGACATTTTTTATCTACTATGTGAAATTGTGTTTGCTATGACAACTGAAACCTGATGAACGTGTTGTTTAGTATTTTGCTGTGAGAACATCACTTGTTATGTATGTTGATTTGGGTTTGGTGATTGTATGACAACTAAAACATGATGGCATTGTTGTTTAGTTGTACTCATATTTGGCTGTGAAACTTGAATTTGATGACATAGTTTGTTGTTGGACTGCAATTTGCTCGACGTCTTCGAATGAGAACAAAGCTGACCCGACAGGGCCTCTGCTATTTATTTATTTAGCAAAAGGGGATACCCCCTGATTTCCATTAATAGAAATCATTAGATGTTCACAACACTACGCCCAGCCTGCTACACAGGTTTCATTCATTACTAGTTTCAGCAAACTGCTTATGTCGTAGCCACTGAATACATCACGAGTGCTACATACACTGCAAATAAAGAGACAATCATCCCACAGAGCACATCGATTTTGCCCATTATCTTCACAAGCTCTTTCATCTCCTCATTGTTGTCAAGGCCGTTCAGCAGCTGTTGCTTGGCCATGATTAGAGGAACTGCATCTTTAACCTTCTGCTCTGCATCTTCCTCTTTTGTCGTTCCTTCAGTTACTTGTCCAACACCCCAACCTGCTGGTATTGGGATTCTTTAGCTAACCAAATAATTAGCATAGTTGCATTCCCCACATTAGCAACTTCCCAGAAATACAAATCACACGAATCTTCCCTTTTCTGCACGAATCAAATTGGTAGATCATCAACCAAACTATTAAAAAAAATCAGCAACTGAAAGCAGCAGAACAACACTTAAACATATTATTACCCCATGATTCGGGCATTTGTAGAAGACTCGGTCAGGGTTGCGGATTGTGGTTGAGACGCGGCGGATGACTCTTCGTGATTTGCACCAGTGGCACCACACCAACGGCAGCGGGTTGCGATGAGCAATCGGCTGCGGTGCGCGTGCCCGCGAGGGTGTGATGAGACCCATAGGCGATGGTACGGGTTGCGACTTGGCGCATATCTGGTTGTTGCCTGCTGAAGAGTAGGTGGACGAGCAGCCAGCGGACATGGTTGCTGCAGCCAGAGCTTCTGATGCTAGGCAGAGTAAGTAGAGAAGAGGAGAAGAGAACATTGGATATGTCAGTGTCATTACTTGCAGAGTAGCATAGCACCATATATAGTCATAGTCTAGGTTTGGATTCGAACCAGCTACATGAGCACGTCTTTCTTTTTTCTAAAACTCGACAACGTCTCTTTACTGGTACACTAGCTTGTTCTGTATGCCTTCCCAAGTCTTTGATTCTCTTTCCCTTTTTTGCGAGGAAGGAAGGAGGACAAAATTGAGAGTTCCTGACTCGAACCCAAGACCTCTCGGTTGAACACCAAGGGTGCTAGCCACTTATGTGGCGAACGTTCCCTGTGAGGAGGATGACAGACAAACGCGTTTTCCTCGCAGTTTTCTTCCTATATATAAAAAAGTATGCTACTTGGTGTCCGCTTAGTCAACAAACGATTGTGCCAGCCTTGACCGTTGGATTGACATCCAACGTCTGTCGCATTTCTTCATTCTCTTCTTCCTCGAGCCGCCAAAGCCAAACCAGCGCCGGCGGTACCGCCTGCTCCTGCCTCCCACGGCTGCTGTGATCTGCCCTGGGTCCTGTTCGTTCCCGTCCGAGGCCTCACCATCGTCCTCCGCCTTGGTTCGCTCGCCGCGGTGCTGCCCTCCGGTGTTGTCAACATGGTCAACAACCGAGAGGAATATGGAGATGACTATACATGGTGAGGATGACAGTAGGGACCCAGCAGCGCGCATAGTAATTTTGTTTTTTCGGGACGGAGAAGGGTATCAACTGGGTTGTGCGGGACCCATGGCCCGTCTAGCCCAGGCTTTTATTTCATATGTTTAGCACATGACCAGCCCAATTTGTTTTTTTCCTTTCTGAAAATTGCTAGCCAGCTATTTTGTTTTTTTGCAGAATAACCAACGTAGGCCTACTTTCTTTTCTACACCCTGCTGGGCCGGAAATCTTTCAAGACGAGGATGGATGCATTTTGCCCAGCAAATGGGCTATAAGTAATAAGAAATGGGCTATAAGTAATAAGAAATGGGTTATAAGTAATAATAAATGGGCTGTAAAATGAAAAAAACAGCAAACAGACAATTAGTTCCAAAATATTGTTTTCTTTCGGATTTTGATATTTTAAATTTCATTGTTTTTGTGCGGGTAAAATTTCATTGAATTTAAATTAAGGTATATTTAGATTTAAAATTAATTTGAACCTGGCTAGAAATTTCGGGCTGTATGCTGTTTGGGACAGATTTGGAGGTTGACTTGTGGGTCTACTAGGTTGACGTGTACTTTGGCTTTGTCAACTTAGTCCACAAACGATTCTAGCAGCAGTGACCGTTGCATGTTAATCCAACGGCCGTGCTGCTTCTTCAATATCTAATCTTCTTGCTCCAGCCGCCCAAACCAGCTCCGGTGGGACTGCCTGGTCCCGCCTCCCGTGGCCGGCTGTGCTGCCGCACAGGCCGCAGCGCCCCACCCTACTTCATTGCTGGCCAGGTGAGGGAGTCCGGGATTAGGGGGTCTCCGGACAGCCGGACTCTATCCTTTGACCGGACTGTTGGACTATGAAGATACAAGATTGAAGACTTCGTCTCGTGTCCGGATGGGACTCTACTTGGCGTGGAAGGCAAGCTAGGCAATACGGATATGTATATCTCCTCCTTTGTAACTGACCTTGTGTAACCCTAGCCCCCTCCGGTATCTATATAAACTGGAAGGTTTTACTCTGTAGGACAACAGACAATCAGACCATAGGCTGGCTTCTAGGGTTTAGCCTCTCCGCTCTCGTGGTAGATCAACTCCTGTAATACCCATATCATCAAGAATAAATCAAGCAGGACGTAGGGTTTTACCTCCATCAAGAGGGCCCGAACCTAGGTAAAACATCATGTCCCCTGCCTCCTGTTACCATCCGCCTAGACGCACAGTTCGGGACCCCCTGCCCGAGATCCGCCGGTTTTGACACTGACATTGGTGCTTTCATTGAGAGGCAGGGGACAATCTGCTCCAGACACCCGGGGCAACAGAATGTCCATCAAAGGCCTGTTGCCACTGCGAGGATTTTAAAAAAGCAGAAGCAAAGGCTCAAGGCTACGCAAAACACGCTCAGAATCAGATGGAGTAAAGTACTCAACACAGCAGCAAAGTGCG
This sequence comes from Triticum aestivum, assembly GCF_018294505.1. NCBI lineage: Eukaryota > Viridiplantae > Streptophyta > Magnoliopsida > Poales > Poaceae > Triticum > Triticum aestivum. The sequence goes on from NC_057797.1 coordinate 728,052,257, forward strand.
GTGGTAGCCGCCACACCAAGAGCTACCAGAAGCGGAAGTTGCTACCTGAATTCAATGAGTAGGCCTTAGATCCCCCGCAACCAAAAATTAAAATGGCCATCTGGCCGGATAGAAGACCTCATGGCCAACATAGAGCGGCGAACAACGCCGCACATGAGCCAACGCGCGATCCACGCGGGGGCTCGCATCAAAAGGACGGCGCAACCAGATCCATTTATGGACCACGCAAGCGCGCTCCGGCATATGATGCAACACAAGAAACATCCGAACACCATGGTACACCCAGATACAGGGGTGCCGCACACCCCTTATATTTCACCGATGAGGTGCTGGACCATGAATTTCCAGAGGGATTCAAACCCGTAAACATAGAGGCATACGACGGAACAACAGACCCTCAGGTCTGGATTGAGGACTATATCCTCCATATCCATATGGCTCGAGGAGATGATCTCCACGCCACCAAGTACTTACCCCTCAAGCTCAAAGGGCCAGCTCGACACTGGCTTAAAAGCCTCCCCGAAATCTCCATTGGAAGTTGGAAAGAGCTTGAAGATGCTTTTCGGGCGAATTTTCAAGGGACTTATGTCCGACCACCGGATGCGGACGAATTGAGTCATATAACTCAACAGCCCGGAGAGTCAGCCCGAAAGCTTTGGAATAGGTTTCTTACTAAAAAGAACCAAATAGTCGGCTGTCTGGACGCCGAAGCCTTGGCAGCCTTTAAGTACAGCGTCCGAGACGAATGGCTTGCCAAACACCTCGGCCAAGAAAAGCCGAGAACAATAGCAGCATTAACAAGCCTCATGACCCGCTTTTGCGCGGGCGAGGACAGCTGGCTAGCCCGATGCAGCACCAGCGACCCAAATACATCCGAAGTTAGAGACGGAAACGGGAAATCACGACGCAGCAAAAATAATAAGCATTGGAATAAAGAAGACAACCCGAAGAGCACGGCGGTAAACGCCGGATTCAGAAGCTCTTGGCCAGGTCAGCAAAAGCCGCCCCCTAAAGGCGCCAGAGATGAACTGTCCAGCTTAAACAAAATTCTGGACCAAATATGTCAGATCCATAGCACCCCCGATAAACCTGCAAATCATACCCACAGAGAATGTTGGGTCTTCAAGCAGTCCGGCAAGCTCAACGCCGAACATAAGGGGCAGGATACACCAAGCGAAGACGAGGATGAGCCTCGAACGCAAAACACTGGGGAACAGAAGAAATTTCCACCAGAAGTCAAAACAGTAAACGTGTTACACGTGATAAAGGGGAGAAGCAAAGCGGCATTCCCAGATAAACATGCCCAAGGGCCTATCACCGCGGAGTTCTGCCACTGGCCGTCTCAACCAATCACCTTCGACCATCATGATTACTCAGCAAGTATCCGGAGCGCAGAATGGGCCGCTGTGGTATTAGATCCAATAATTGATGGATACCACTTCACACGAGTCCTGATGGACGGCGGAAGCAGCTTAAACATGATATATCAGGACATAATCCACAAAATGGGGATAGACCCAACGAAAATTCACCGCAGCAATACTACCTTTAGAGGAGACACAGGCGCAATGGAGACAACGGAGACACAGGCGCAGACGTGCAGCAAGGACCCGTTCAAAGGATTCTTTTTAGATTAAGACCCCGCGTCAACCTTTTTTACTGTCTCTTGTTGATACACATCCCTCGGATTCTCAGTACCATTGAGAAGGATGCTGACGTCTTGGCATGTGGCCACGTCAGAACAATGCACGTACCTAGACACCAGGGGCTTCTTACAAAGGGCACTGTTTAGGCCCGGTTTACACCATAAAGACCGAATACCTTAGGGAGTGTTCGGCGTCGCGAGTTTGGCCTTATATGCATCAGCTCCGAATCATGTCTTTGGTCAAATGTTGGGTTTGCCCGGCTCCTGTGTTTTGCTGCCTTACGTTCCGCTCTATCGGCTAAGGCGGCACCGGGAGAACTACTGCGGTTGTGCCCTGGTTCATCCGGACAAGCACCTCAGTAGAGAAAGCCGAAAACTGACTGTCATGATATAGCACAAGACTGGTCAACCACTCAATGACCCATCGGAATCTTAGAATTCCTCCGCCTTAACAAAGGGACGTTTCCCGGCCGGGCAAGTACACACCCCGAATTTGGATGAGTGCGGAGCCACCAGGGGCTATATAGTAGCCCCACTGTCAAACTCCTATGGTAAGTGAAAGTGTTAAAGCATTATAGTCCGGTTGCCTAGTACGCTGCGCTATCACCTCCTTATTAGGACCAAGATGTTGGATTAATTGTGAATACGCGTCTTCTGCGAACACCCCCGCGTTATATGCATGGGGGCTGAAGTCGACGACTGCAATCTTTCAGGTTATACACATGTATACATAAACGGTCGCACAGGAGGCATCACAATACTTTCGGGCACAAGTATAAATACAGCATTGATAAATTCAACAAAAACATTGTTTTCACAATGGGAATACATGTCATTCAAACATAATATTCTTCGAGCACTGGGCCTCTATCAAACGAGCACCCTCAAGAACTTCTTCAAAATAGTGTTGGGCAGCCACTCGGCCTATGGCCAAACCCTGCGCCGCGACAGTGGTAGCATCCATCTCCGCCCAGTATGCTTTGACACGGGCAAGGGCCATCCGCGAGCCTTCTATGCACGCCGACCTCTTCATCACATTGATGCGCGGCACCACACCAAGGAACTGCTGCACTAAGCTGATATAGTTGTTCGGCTTCGGCTTTTCCGGCCACGGATGATCTACGACGGACCTCATGGCAAGTCCGGACAACCTATTGAGTTCGGCCCATTCAGCTAGGTGATCGGTCAATGGAACCGGACGCTCTGGCACGTTGAACTGCGACCAGAACAGCTTGTCCACTTCCCGATCTGTTTGATCTCGGAAGTATTCGGCCGCATCGACAACGCTCGCCGCCAAGTCCAGATATGCATCCGCCAAACTCCACAGCCGATCCAGAGGGGCATACCGCGGATCTCCGAACTTCCTCCGCAGTAAAAAGAGCTTCCCAGCCACAATATCACAGGCTTCACGCAGTTCCTCCTTCTTCGCTCTCATGGCAGAACAGGTGTCTTTGGTCGCCATCGTGGCCTTTTCAAGGTCCGTCGCCTTGGCTCGGTTTTCTTCTTCAAGGAACTGGCAACAGTCGGCAGTGTCTTTTAACTTTGTAGCCATCTTGGCCATTTTCTCTTTGCTCTCGCAATGCGCGGCCTTCTCGGCTTTCATCTCTTCGGCCGCCTTCAAAGCAGCTGCATTACTACTCCTTGCTTGTTCTTTGGCTCAGGCAAGTTCCGCCCAAAGGGTTTCCACGGTTGCAGCTCCATCTGTAGTCACAAAATATTAAAGATACTGGCATCACGCTGCTCTTACTATGTGACATTCACTAGAAAATATCACTTACCCTATGCCTCGTCAAGCCTCTTGCTAACAAGCTCGATGTCGGCATCCGCCGCATCCAGTTGCCGCTTTAGTTTGGCAAACTCATGAGTCCGGATAGCCACCGGAGCTTCCACTACCTACACATTAAAGCGGTATGGTTATTACCTGGGACTACGATCCTCTACTTGCCACCGTTCTCGGTGACAACCAGAGTCTCAGGGGCTACTATCTACACAGGGCACACCTAAATATGTGTGGTACTATTACAAAGGTATATCATTTTACGTACCTCAAAGACCGTTAGTAGACACATAAAGGCGTCATGCAACCCGCTTACGGCGGAAGAAATCCTTTCCATCACCGTACTCATTAACGTACGGTGTTCTTCCGAGATGGTCGCTCGCTTCAACAGATCCCTCAATGCGTCCGACCGCATACCAGACGGCGCCGGAATCTCTTGTTCGCCCTCTTTAAGAGTCGGATGTTGGGGACTTCGGGCGACTATAGGATTATCTTTTGGCCTCACCGGATCCGGAGAGGTACTCCGCGACGACACTTCAAGGTCGCCCGCTTCTCGAGCGGGGGAGTCCGGGGGAGGCGTTTCGCTCCCCATCATCTCCGGAAGAAGGTCCCCTGAAGACGAGCTCAGTTGAGAAGGGCTAAGATCTGAACTTCAAGATAAACGCATCGGTTATCTTCCTCGGATATTAGGTAGAATATCTTTACTATTAAGTTTTTGATCACTTACGACTCGTTAGAGGGCTGATCCCCGCGCGGACTTTGTGCGGCAAGAGCACCCCCCAAGGCAGGACCCTCTGTTGGAGACTTCTTCTCCCGTATGGAAGCCTTGGTTTCCGGATCCTCAAAGGCAGACCTCTTCCTTCCTCGGAGTGAGAGAAGGTCGGAATCTTCCCCTTGGTTATCCTCCTTCACGGAAGCGCTCATTCCCTCGGCTGGAATTGGTAGCGATGGGGGCCCGCTTTCGCCCTCATTATTCCCCCCTTTATCTTCCTTTGAGGGCTCCAGGCAAGGTGCTAGCTAATGTCTACTACACAACCTTCTTCTTGTAGACGTTGTTGGGCCTCCAAGTACAGAGGTTTGTAGGACAGTAGCAAATTTCCCTCAAGTGGATGACCTAAGGTTTATCAATCCGTAGGAGGCGTAGGATGAAGATGGTCTCTCTCAAGCCACCCTGCAACCAAATAACAAAGAGTCTCTTGTGTCCCCAACACACCCATACAATGGTAAATTGTATAGGTGCACTAGTTCGGCGAAGAGATGGTGAAACAGGTGGTATATGGATAGTAGATAAAGGTATTTGTAATCTGAAATAATAAAAACAGCAAGGTAGCAAGTGATAAAAGTGAGCGTAAACGGTATTGCAATGATAGGAAATAAGGCCTAGGGTTCATACTTTCGCTAGTGTAAGTTCCCTCAACAGTACTAACATACTTGGATCACATAACTATCCCTCAACATGCAACAAAGAGTCACTCCAAAGTCACTAATAGCGGAGAACAAACAAAGAGATTATGGTAGGGTACGAAACCACCTCAAAGTTATTCTTTCCAATCAATCCGCTGGGCTATTCCTATAGGTGTCATAAACAGTCCAAGAGTTCGTACTAGAATAACACCTTAAGACACAAATCAACCAAACCCTAATGTCACCTAGATACTCCAATGTCACCTCAAGTATCCGTGGGTATGATTATACGATATGCGTCACACAATCTCAGATTCATCTATTCAACCAACACAAAGGACCTCAAAGAGTGCCCCAAAGTTCCTACCGGAGAATCACGACGAGAACGTGTGCCAACCCCTATGCATAGGTTCCCAATGTCATGAAACCCGCAAGTTGATCACCAAGACATACATCAAGTGTTCTCAAGTCTTTAAAGACTCAATCCGATAAGATAACTCCAAAGGGAAAACTCAATTCATTACAAGAGAGAAGAGGGGGAGGAGAAACATAGGATCCAACTATAATAGCAAAGCTCGCGATACATCAAGATTGTGCCAAATCAAGAACACGAGAGAGAGAGAGATCAAACACATAGCTACTGGTACATACCCTTAGCCCCGAGGGAGAAGTACTCCCTCCTCGTCATGAAGAGCGCCGGGATGATGAAGATGGCCACCGGGGAAGGATTGCCCCCTCCGGCAGGGTGCCGGAATGGGTCCAGATTGGTTTTTGGTGGCTACGGAGGCTTCTCGCGGCGGAACTCCCGATCTAATCTCCGTTCTGGAAGTTTTAGGGTATATGGAGTTCTATAGGCAGAAGAAGCACGTCAGGGGAGCCATGGGGGCCCCATGAGGCAGGGGGCGCGCCCTAGGGGGGTGGGCGCGCGCCCCACCCTCGTGGGCAGCTCCCGTATCTTCTGACGTGGGGTCCAAGTTCATCAAGTGTGTTTCCTTCCAAAAGTAACTTCTCCAGTTGATTTCGTTCCATTTCGACTCCGTCTGATATTCCTTTTCTTCGAAACACTGAAATAGGCAGAAAACAACAAATCTGGGTTGGGCCTCTGGTTAATAGGTTAGTCCCAAAAGTAAATATAAAAGTGGATAATAAAACCCAATATTGCCTAAAACAGTAGATAATATAGCATGGAGCAATCAAAAATTATAGATACGTTGGAGACGTATCAAGCATCCCCAAGCTTAATTCCTGCTCGTCCTCGAGTAGGTAAACGATAAAAAAGATAATTGTTGATGTGGAATGCTAGTTGGCATAATTTCAATGTAATTCTTCTTACTTGTGATATGAATATTCAGATCCAAAAGATTCAAGACAAAAGTTCATATTGACATAAAAATAATAATACTTCAAGCATACTAACTAAGCAATTATGTTTTCTTAAAATAACATGGCCAAAGAAAGTTCATCCTACAAAATCATATAGTTTAGTCATGCTCCATTTTCGTCACACAAGAATGCTCTCATCATGCACAACCCCGATGACAAGCCAAGCAATTGTTTCATACTTTAGTAATCTCAAACCTATAAACTTTCACGCAATACATGAGCGCGAGACATGGATATAGCACTATGGGTGGAATAGAATAATGAGGGGGTTATGTGGAGAAGATAAAAAGGAGGAAGTCACATCAATGAGGCTAATCAATGGGCTATGGAGATTCCCATCAATTGATGTTAATGCAAGGAGTAGGGATTGCCATGCAACGGATGCACTAGAGATATAAATGTATGAAAGCTCAACAAAATAAACTAGTGGGTGTGCATCCAACTTGCTTGCTCACGAAGACCTAGGGCCCTTGAGGAGGCCCATCGTTGGAATATACAAGCCAAGTTCTATAATGTAAAATTCCCACTAGTATATGAAAGTGACAAAACAAGAGACTCTCTATCATAAAGATCATGGTGCTACTTTGAAGCACAAGTGTGGAAAAAGGATAGTATCATTGTCCCCCTTTTTTGGCCTTTTTTTATTTGGACTTTTTTTTTATTTGGCCTTTCTCTTTTTTTTTATTTTGGGACAATCCTCTATTAATGATGATCATCGCACTTCTATTTATTCACAACTCAATGATTACAACTCGATACTAGAACAAAGAATGACTCTATATGAATGCCTCCGGCGGTGTACCGGGAATGCGATGAATCAAGAGCGACATGTACGAAAAGTTATGAACGGTGGCTTTGCCACAAATACTATGTCAACTACATGATCATGCTAGGCAATATGACAATGATGAATGTGTCATGATGAACGGAATGATGGAAAGTTGCATGGCAATATATCTCGGAATGGCTATGGAAATGCCATAATAGGTAGGTATGGTGGCTGTTTTGAGGAAGATATAAGGAGGTTTATGTGTGACAGAGTGTATCATATCACGGGGTTTGGATGCACCGGCGAAGTTTGCACCAACTCTCGATGTGAGAAAGGGAAATGCACGGTACCGAAGAGTCTAGCAAGGATGGAAGGGTGAGAGTCGTATAATCCATGGACTCAACATTAGTCATAAAGAACTCACATACTTATTGCAAAAATCTACAAGTCGTCAAAAACCTCGGCACTACGCGCATTCTCCTGGGGGGATAGATTGGTAGGAAAAGACCATCGCTCGTCCCTGACCGCCACTCATAAGGAGGACAATCAAATAACACCTGATGTTTCAAATTTGTTACATAACGTTTACCATACGTGCATCCTACGGGACTTGCAAACTTCAACACAAGCATTTCTCAAATTCATAACTACTCAACTAGCACAACTTTGATATCACTACCTCCATATCTCAAAACAATCATAAAGCATCAAACTTCTCTTAGTATTCAACACACTCATAAGAATTCTTACAAATCTTTTATGCTTAGCATATTAGGATTTTAAGCAAATTACCATGCTATTTAAGACTCTCAAAATAATATAAGTGAAGCATGAGAGTTCATCTATTTCTTCAAAATAAAACTACAACCATGCTCTAAAAGATATAAGTGAAGCACTTAGATCAAACAACAAACTACTCCGAAGGATATAAGTGAAGATCAATGAGTAGTCGAATAATTATGCAACTATGTGAAGACTCTCCCATTTAATAATTTCAGATCTTGGTACTTTATTCAAACAGCAAGCAAAACTGAAGAAAATAAAATGACGCTCCAAGCAAAACACATAACATGTGGCGAATAAAAATATAGCTCCAAGTAAAGTTACCGATGAACGAAGACAAAAGAGGGTATGCCTTCCGGGGCATCCCCAAGCTTAGGCTCTTGGATATCCTTGAATATTACCTTGGGGTGCCTTGGGCATCACCAAGCTTAGGCTCTTGCCACTCCTTATTCCATAGTCCATCGAATCCTTACCCAAAATTTGAAAACTTCACCACACAAAACTTAACAGAAAATTCGTAAGCTCCGTTAGTATAAGAAAATAAATCACCACTTCAAGGTACTGTAATGAACTCATTCTTTATTTATATTCGTGTTAAACCTACTGTATTCCAATTTCTCTATGGTTTATAAACTATTTTACTAGCCATAGATTCATCAAAATAAGCAAACAACACACGAAAAACAAAATCTGTCAAAAACAGAACAGTCTGTAGTAATCTGGATCAAACGTATACTTCTGGAACTCATAAAATTCTCAAATAAATTGCTGGACCTGAGGAATTTATCTATTAATCATCTGAAAAAAGAATTAACTAAATAGTACTCTCCAATAAAAAATGGTAGCAATTCTCGTGAGCGCTAAAGTTTCTGTTTTTTTACAGCATGATCATAAAGACTTCACCCAAGTCTTCCCAAAGGTTCTACTTGGCACAAACACTAATTAAAAGCATAGAACCACATCTAAACAGAGTCTAGATGAATTTTTTTATTACTAAACAGGAACAAAAAGCAAGGAACTAAAATAAAATTGGGTTGCCCCCCAACAAGCGCTATCGTTTAACGCCCCTAGCTAGGCATGATGATTTCAATGATGCTCACATAAAAGATAAGAATTGAAACATAACAAGAGCATCATGATGCATATGACTAGCGCATTTAAGTCTAACATACTTCCTATGCATAGGGATTTTGTGAGCAAACAACTTGTGGGAACAATAATCAACTAGCATAGGAGGGCAAAACAAGCATAACTTCAAAACTTTAAGCACATAGAGAGGAAACTTTCCTACGAGCATATGTTCCTCCCTCATAATAATTTTCAGTAGCATCATGAATGAATTCAACAATATAACCAGCACCTAAAGCATTCTTTTCATGATCTACTAGCATAGAAAAGTTACTACTCTCCACATAAGCAAAATTCTTCTCATTCGGAATAGTGGGAGTATCATAAGAGACTTGGATACTATAAATTGTTTCCACATTAAAAGAGTAATGTTCAGAAAAGGGGTAACCATAATCATGAAAAGTTTTATAAATATAATCCTCACTACTTTTTATAGCATATGTATCATCACAATAATTATCATAAGTAGGAGGCATGTTATTATCATTATAAATTTGCATATCAAAATTTGGGATACTAAAAATATCATCTTCATTAAGCGTAGCATCCCCAAGCTTGGGACAAACATTAATTGCAGCAAATATATGCTCAAAAACATCATCTTCATCAAACATAGCATCCCCAAGCTTGGGCCTTTTCATATCATAAGCATAATCACTCTCATAATTAATAGTATGGATAGCACCAATAGTATAGCAATTATCATATTCGTCCAAGCAAGTGCCAAAAAGATTTTCAAGATCATAAGAAGTATCATTATCTTCCACAATTATATGTTCATTAGGCACAATAGTAATAGGAGCAGCATTATTTGGGAGAGATATCTTTTTACCTCTCTTCCTTTTTCTTTTCTTCTTCTTCACCACATCATGTGTGGGTTCAATCCTCTTTTTGGAGCTCCTTATTAATGAGATTGGTTAAATAGGAGGCTCCTCCTCGTTACCTGATTCATCATAAGAAATAATAGGAGGATATTGGGAAGTCTCTTCCCTTTCATTAGTATTCTCTTCATCTTCTATTTGTTTTCTTTTCTTTATGTAGTTGGCAATATAAGTATTTTCAATACAATTCACCGCACAATACATATAAATATTCTCTAGATCAAAATGAAGAACTTTATCAAGATTAAACTTTGGAATACCCTCAGTTATACGTTTCATTTCTTCATAACCCAAAAGAAGGCTAAGCTCTTTATGATGCTCAAGGGTAATCAAATTATCACAATGTTTGGATACGATTCGGTCATGAAACAATTTGCATTGGAGATTTAAATGACCATGTTCATTGCAAAGTTCACGAGGAGCGCGAAAAATATTGAATTTTTCAGCACAATCATCAAAACTTTCTTGCGACAATTTGGTTTCTAAGTACTTATGCCTCTTGCAATATCTATCTTCCCTATTTGGTGTGTACTTACAAACCCAATGTACTCCACAAAGATTGACATGTTTATAGGAGACATTTTCATCATAACTAGTGCAATCAACATTAGCATCATGGATATTCAAAGAATTCGTACTAACAACATTGCAATCATGCTCATCATTCAAATATTTAGTGCCAAACATTGTAATCCCTATAGATTTCTTCTTCTAGCACTTGAGCACAATTATCTTTTCCATCATACTCACGAAAGATATTAAAAAGATGAAGTGTATGAGGCAAACTTAATTCCATTTTTTATAGTTTTCTTTTATAAACTAAACTAGTGATAAAACAAGAAACTAAAAGACTCGATTGCAAGATCTAAAGATATACCTTCAAGCACTCACCTCCCCGACAACGGCGCCAGAAAAGAGCTTAGTTGACGGGGTGTGAGTGCCGCTTACCTAGCCTCCCCGGCAACGGCGCCAGAAAAGAGCTTGATGTCTACTACGCAACCTTCTTCTTGTTGACATTGTTGGGCCTCCAAGTGCAGAGGTTTGTAGGATAGTAGCAAATTTCCCTCAAGTGGATGACCTAAGGTTTATCAATCCGTAGGAGGCGTAGGATGAAGATGGTCTCTCTCAAGCAACCCTGCAACCAAATAACAAAGAGTCTCTTGTGTCCCCAACACACCCAATACAATGGTAAATTGTATAGGTGCACTAGTTCGGCGAAGAGATGGTGAAACAAGTGGTATATGGATAGTAGATAAAGGTATTTGTACTCTGAAATAATAAAAACAGCAAGGTAGCAAGTGATAAAAGTGAGCGTAAACGGTATTGCAATGATAGGAAATAAGGCCTAGGGTTCATACTTTCGCTAGTGTAAGTTCCCTCAACAATACTAACATAATTGGATCACATAACTATCCCTCAACATGCAACAAAGAGTCACTCCAAAGTCACTAATAGCGGAGAACAAACGAGGAGATTATGGTAGGGTACGAAACCACCTCAAAGTTATTCTTTCCAATCAATCTGTTGGGCTATTCCTATAGGTGTCACAAACAGCCCTAGAGTTCGTACTAGAATAACACCTTAAGACACAAATCAACCAAAACCCTAATGTCACCTTGATACTCCAATGTCACCTCAAGTATCCGTGGGTATGATTATACGATATGCGTCACACAATCTCAGATTCATCTATTCAACCAACACAAAGGACCTCAAAGAGTGCCCGCAAGTTCCTACCGGAGAATCACGAAGAGAACATGTGCCAACCCCTATGCATAGGTTCCCAATGTCACGAAACCCGCAAGTTGATCACCAAGACATACATCAAGTGTTCTCAAGTCTTTAAAGACTCAATCCGATAAGATAACTCCAAAGGGAAAACTCAATTCATTACAAGAGAGAAGAGGGGGAGGAGAAACATAGGATCCAACTATAATAGCAAAGCTCGCAATACATCAAGATCGTGCCAAATCAAGAACACGAGAGAGAGAGAGATCAAACACATAGCTACTGGTACATACCCTCAGCCCCGAGGGAGAAGTACTCCCTCCTCGTCATGGAGAGCGCTGGGATGATGAAGATGGCCACCGAGGAAGGATTGCCCCCTCCGGTAGGGTGCCGGAACGGGTCTAGATTGGTTTTTGGTGGCTACGAAGGCTTCTCGCGGTGGAACTCCCGATCTAATCTCCGTTCTGGAAGTTTTAGGGTATATGGAGTTCTATAGGCAGAAGAAGCACGTCAGGGGAGCCACGGGGGCCCCACGAGGCAGGGGGCGCACCCTAGGGGGGTGGGCGCGCCCCCCACCCTCGTGGGCAGCTCCCGTATCTTATGACGTGGGGTCCAAGTCCATCAGGTGTGTTTCCTTCCAAAAATAACTTCTCCAGTTGATTTCGTTCCGTTTCGACTCCGTCTGATATTCCTTTTCTTCGAAACACTGAAATAGGCAAAAAACAGCAAATCTGGGCTGGGCCTCCGGTTAATAGGTTAGTCCCAAAAGTAATATAAAAGTGGATAATAAAGCCCAATATTGCCTAAACCAGTAGATAATATAGCATGGAGCAATCAAAAATTATAGATACGTTGGAGACGTATCACTAGCTCGAGCATCTTTTCCAGTACTGGATTGTCCAAGCCCTCAGGAAGGGGGTTCGAACACCAAATCATCTTCGCCTTTGTTAGCCAATCCTGGTCAAAAGGCGATTTGAGGTCCGAAGAATGATTTATACATCTCCTCGTGTGTCAGGCCGAGAAAATTTTGAATAGCGCGTGGTCCTTCTGGGTTGAATTCCCACAAGCAGAGGGGCCGGCGTTTGCATGGCTGGACTCGACGAACCAGCATGACTTGCACTACCATAACCAAACTAAAATCTCCTTTGAAGAGATCTCGTATGCGAGCTTGCAATATGGGCACATCCTTGGCTGGACCCCAGCTCAGCCCCCTGCCGATCCATGACATCAGTTGTGGTGGAGGGCCCGAGCGAAAGGCGGGGGAGGCTAGCCACTTGGCACTTCTGGGAGCGGTGATGTAGAACCACTCCCGTTGCCATAATCCGGACACCTCTAGAAGGGCCCCTTTTGGCCACGGAGCTCCTGCAATCTTGCTTATTAATGCGCCTCCGCATGCTTCATGCTGCCCTTCGACCGTCTTCGGCTTTACATCAAAGGTCTTGAGCCACAGGCCGTAGTGAGGGGTAATGCGGAGGAAGGCCTCACATACGACAATAAAAGCCGATATGTGGAGAAAGGAATCCGGGGATAGATCGTGGAAATCAAGCCCATAATAGAACATCAAACCCCTTACGAAGGGATCCAGAGTGAGGCCTAGTCCTTGGAGGAAGTGGGAGTTGAACACGACGTCTTCGTTGGGTTCAGGAGTAGGGACGACTTGCCCTCGGGCAGGCAGCCGATGCGAGACTTCGACGGTCAGGTGCCTTGCCTCCCTCAATTTCTTGATATCCTCTTCCATGATGGAGGAGGGCATCCACCGGCCCTGGAGGCTGGATCCGGACATGATTGAAGATCCGGAGCACCTGACCTAGGCTTTGGGTGTTAGAACTCGAGGCGGGGGAAGGATTTGATTGAGAACGGGAGGAAAAAAGTAAAAGCCTTGTCCCTTTATAAAGAGGGCGAATATCAAGCGTCCTCCCCGTGGCCGTTTGGGACTTGCCTAAAATCTAGGAGTCCTAGGCACGGTTGGGTTACCCACGCCCGTATTGATGAGGATCCCGTAATAAGGGGAACACGATCTCTGCTTTGACAAGACGTGTCAAGAAACTGCCTTGCGTTATGTGCGGGGCTAGGTAGAGAAAACGGTTTGAATAATCGTCGAGCCATGGCATGATGTCATGTTGCCTAAACGTGTCACTAGATTAGATTTGTGGAAATATTATTCTCTCTACGGTGGTATGTGGAACTTATTTTCCAGGGTCAGACACTATCATTTATTTAAACTCTTCTGTGGTGTATCCGTAGGAGGAACCCGCCTTGCAATGCCGAAGACAACACTGTGCGCCGGACTCATCATCATTGAAGCCTGGTAATACCCATATCATCAAGAATAAATCAAGCAGGACGTAGGGTTTTACCTCCATCAAGAGGACCCGAACCTGGGTAAAACATCGTGTCCCCTGCCTCCTGTTACCATCCGCCTAGAGGCACAGTTCGGGACCCCCTACCCGAGATCCGCCGGTTTTGACACCGACACCAGGCCATTCCTCTACTCACCCACACCTCCTATTATTTTCCGGCGACGACAGCCGGACCAGTAAACCCTCGTACTCCCCACCATGTGGGCAACCATTGTCGAGTCTTCCCCGGCTCTGTGTCGTTCCCTTCCTAGGCCTTGCCGTCGTCCACCGCCATGGTGCTCTCGGCGCGGCTTGGTCAACTTGGTCAACGAACGACATCCATCGGCTGTGGACTGTATGCGCAAAATAATGATTCCTCCACCTGACAGCTGGGACCCACCGGAAGGGCCTCTATATTTCATGAAAAAACGTTCCCCCCACTGACATGTCGGACCCACCAGCTATATCTTCGCACGCAAGGAAGTGCCTCCTTATTATGCACAAAAAAATGAATACCCCCCTGCTAGCTGGGACCCACCATTGTGGGAGGATGACTTGTGGGCCAACAAAGTTGACGGGGACGGAGGGCTTTGTCAACTTAGTCAGTATGAACGATTCTAGCTCTACGATGTCCATCCAACGGCCGTAGTGCTTCTTCAACCTCTGGTCTTCTTGCTCCAGCCGCCCAAAGCAGCGTCGGTCATGCCGCATGCTCCTGCCTCCCGTGGCCGGCTGTGCTGCCGCGGAGGCCTCACCGCCCCCTACTATTCCCACCGTTGGCCAGGCCCTGCGGCAACGACAGCCTCACACTGCAGCTGAACCAGTGAACCCTCGTACTCCTCTCCACGCGGGCTTCCACTGTTGCGTCTTCCCCGGCTCCGCGTCGTCCCCTTCCTAGGCCTCACCGTCGTCCACCGCCGTGGTGCTCTCTGCGCGGCGTGGTCAACGTGGTCAAGGAACGACTTCCATCGGAAGAGTACTGTACGTGGAGAGGCTGACAGCTGGGTCCACGGCCACAGCCCAGTTTTTTTTGTGATTTGCCAAGTAAGTCGCTTTGTCAGGCCTGTTGGGCTGCAAATCTTTCAAGACGAGGAGAGCTTTCATTCGGCTGGCCGAGAATGGCCCATCAGTAATGAGAAATGGGCTATACATTTTTAAAACACAACAAACCGGCAATTAGTTTCAAATATCTTTTTTTTTTCATTTCAAGATTTTAAATTACATTAATTTTTATGCGTGGATAATTTGTTGGATTTTATATTGATATACATTTATTTTGAAAGTCAGTTTGAATGTGAGTCGAAATTTCGGGATTAAAAACAGTTCGGACCGCACCGAAATATGTAAAATTTCATATAATTTTTTAACCATGGCCACAATTTGGGCTGTAATGCTAACAAAAAGAATATGGGCTCCAAAAAAACCTCAAGAATTAGCAAATGTGCTGAAAATTATTAGAAATAATGGCAGATGGGCTGTATGTTGTTTTCCACAAATTTGAGGCTTTCCTAAAAACGGTTGACGCACAAGTAGTGACTATTGGATGTCCATCCAACGGCCTTCGTGCTTCTTCAATCTCTGCTCTTCCTGCTCCAGCTGCTCAAACAAGCGCCGGCGGGATTGCCTGCTCCCTCCTCCCCGCGGCTGGCTGTGCTGCCGCGCAAGCCTCACCGACCCACCGTACTCCCATCGCTGGCCTAGCCATCGCTCTACTCACACACACCTGCTGTTATTCTCCGGCGATGGCAGACGAACCAGTAAACCCTCGTACAGTCGTACTCCCCTCCGCGTGGGAAACAACTGCCGAGTCTTCCCTGCCCCCGTGTCATTCCCTTCCTAGGCCTCACCGTTGTCAACCGCCCTGGTTCTCTCGGCTCGGCCTGGTCAACATGGTCAACGACCGACATGCATCTGAAGTGGACTGTACGTGGAGAGGCCGACAGCTGGGTCCACGGCCGCACGCAAGGAAATGCCTCCTAATTACGCGCAAATATAATGATTCCTCCACCTGACATCAGGGACCCACCAAAAGGGCCTCTGTATTTCGCGAAAAATACGTTACCACCGCTGACAGCTCGAACCCACCAGCTATATCTTCGCACGCAAGGAAGTGCCTCCTTATTACGCATAAAAAAGGAATACTCCCCCTGTTAGCTGGGACCCATTAAGTGGCAGGTTGACTTGTGGGCCTACTAAGTTGACGGGGACGGAGGGCTTTGTCAATTTAGTCAATATGCACGATTCTAGCTCCAGTGACCGTACGATGTCCATCCAACGGCCATTGTCGGTGTCAAAACCGGCGGATCTCGGGTAGGGGTCCCGAACTGTGTGTCTAAGGCGGATGGTAACAGGAGGCAGGGGACACGATGTTTTACCCAGGTTCGGGCCCTCTTGATGGAGGTAAAACCCTACGTCCTGCTTGATTTATTCTTGATGATATGAGTATTACAAGAGTTGATCTACCACGAGATCGGAGAGGCTAAACCCTAGAAGCTAGCCTATGGTATGATTGTATGTTGTCCTACGGACTAAAACCCTCCGGTTTATATAGACATCGGAGGGGGTTAGGGTTACACAAGGTCGGTTACAAAGGAGGAGATATCGTATTTCCTAGCTTGCCTTCCACGCCAAGGAGAGTCCCATCCGGACACGGGACGAAGTCTTCAATCTTGTATCTTCATAGTCCAACAGTCCGGCCAAAGGATATAGTCCGGCTATCCGGAGACCCCCTAATCCAGGACTCCCTCAGTAGCCCCTGAACCAGGCTTCAATGACAATGAGTCCGGTGCGCAGTGTTGTCTTCGGCATTGCAAGGCGGGTTCCTCCTCCGGATACACCACAGAAGAGTTTGAATAAAAGGATAGTGTCCGACCCTGCAAAATAAGTTCCACATACCACCGTAGAGAGAATAATATTTCCACAAATCTTATCTGCTTGACACGTTTTGGCAACATGACATCATGCCATGGCTCGGCGATTATTCGAACCATTTTTCTTTAACCAGCCCCGCACATAACGCGAGGCGGTTTCTTAACATGTCTTGTCAAAGCAGAGATCGTGTCCCCCTTATTACGGGATTCTCATCAATACGGGCATGGGTAACCCAACCGCGCCTAGGACTCCTAAATTTTAGGCAAGTCCCAAATGGCCACTAGGAGGACGCTTGATATTCACCCTCTTTATAAAGGGACAAGGCTTTTACCTTTCCCACCCCC
>NC_057797.1:728069619-728113973 GCF_018294505.1 Triticum aestivum
TCAATCACATCCTTCCCCCGCCTCGAGTTCTAACACCCGAAGCCCAGGTCAGGTGCTTCGGACCTTCAATCATGTCCGGATCCAGCCTTTAGGGCCAGTAGATGCCTTCCTCCGTCACGGAGGAGGACATCAAAAAGTTGAGGGAGGCCAGATATCTGACCGCCGAGATTTCACATAGGCTGCCCGCCCGAGGGCAGGTCATCCCTACTCCCGAACCCAACGAGAGCATCGTGTCCGTCCCCCACTTCCTCCGAGGACTAGGCCTTCCTCTGGATCCCTTTGTCAGGGGTCTTATGTTCTATTACGGGCTGGATTTTCACGATCTAGCCCCGGATTCCCTCCTACACATATCGTCATTCATTGTCGTTTGTGAGGCCTTTCTCCGCATTACCCCTCACTTCGGCCTGTGGCTCAAGACTTTTGACGTGAAGCCGAAGATGGTCGAAGGGCAGCACGCAGCGTGCGGAGGCGCTCTAATAAACAAAATTGCTGGCGCTTCATGGCCGAAGGGTTCCTTTCCAGAGGTATCCGGATTATGGCAACAGGAGTGGTTTTACATCACAGCTCCCAGAAGTGCCAAGTGGGTAGCTGCCCCTATTTTCCGCTCGGGCCCTCCACCACAACTGATGTCATGGATTAGCAGAGGGCTGAGCTGGGGTCCAGCCAAGGACATGCCTATACTGCAGAGCCGCATTCAAGATCTCTTCGAAGGAGATTTCAGTCTGGTTATGGTGGTGCAAGTCATGATGGTTCGTCGAGTCCAGCCTTGCAAACGCCGGCCCCTCCGCATGTGGGAGTTCAACCTAGAAGGACCGCGCACTATTCAGAATTTCCTCGGCCTGACACACGAGGAGATGTATAAATCATTCTTCGGACCCCAAATAGAGTATCCGGATACTAACGAGGACGTGGGCCTGAGCAGCAACCGCACCGCCGACCAAGTAAGTAATCCTCTAGCCTAACACGCTGTCTTTCATCTATCATGACGTCATTCTGAGAAATCGCTTTTTGACCAGGACTGGCTAACAAAGGCAAAGATGATTCGGTGTCCGGCCCCCCTTCCTGAGGGTTTGGACAATCCGGTACTGGAAAAGATGCTCGAGCTAGCGCCTTGCCGGGAGCCCTCAAAGAAAGATAAAGGGGGGAATAATGAGGGTGAAAGCGGGCCCCCATCGCTACCAATTCCAATCGAGGGAATGGGCGCCTCCGTGAGGGAGGATAACCAAGGGGAAGAATCTGACCTT
The DNA here is from genome assembly GCF_018294505.1 of Triticum aestivum. Lineage (NCBI taxonomy): Eukaryota > Viridiplantae > Streptophyta > Magnoliopsida > Poales > Poaceae > Triticum > Triticum aestivum. The sequence goes on from NC_057797.1 coordinate 728,070,864, forward strand.
CTCTCGCTCCGGGGAAGGAAGAGGACCGCTTCTGAAGATCTAGAAACCAAGGCTTCCAAACGGGAGAAGAAGTCTCCACCAGAGGGTCCTGCCTCGGAGGGTGCTCTTGCCGCACAAAGTCCGCGGGGGGAGCAGCCCTCTAACGAGCCGTAAGTGATCAAAAAATGCTTAATAGTAAAGATATTCTACCTTACTTCCGAGGAAAATAACAAAGCGTTTATCTTGCAGTTCAGATCTTAGCCCTTCTCAACAGAGCTCGTCTTCAGGGGATCTTCTTCCGGAGATGATGGAGAGCGAAACGCCTCCCCCGGACTCCCCCGCTAAAGAAGCGGGCGACCTTGAGGGGTTGTCACGGAGGGCCTCCCCGGGTCCGGTGAGGCCAGAAGATAATCCTATAGTCACCCAAAGTCCCCAGTATCTGGCTCTTGAAGAGGGCAAACAAAAGAGTCCAGCGCCGTCTGGTATGCGGTCGGACGCACTGAGGGATCTACTGAAGCGAGCGACCATCTCGGAAGAACACCGTACGTTGATGGGTACGGTGATGGAAAGGATTTCGTTCGCCGAAAGCGGGTTGCCTGACGCCTTTATGAGTCTACTAACGGGCTTTGAGGTACGTAAAATGATATACATTTGTGATAGAACCGCACATTTTTAGGTGTGCGCTATGTAGATAGTAGCCCCTGAGACTCTGGTTGTCGCCGAGAACGGCGGCAAACAGAGGATCGTAGTCCCAGGTAATAACCATTCCACTTTTATGTGCAGGTGGTGGAAGCTCCGGTGGCTAGCCGGACTAATGAGTTTGCCGAACTGCAGCGGCAACTGGATGCAGCAGATGCCGACATCGAGCTTGTTAACAAGCGGCTTGACGAGGCACGGGGTAAGTGATATTTTCTGGTGAATGTCACATAGTAAGAGCAGCGTGATGCCAGTATCTTTAATATGTTGTGACTGCATATGGAGCTGCCACCGTGGAGACCCTTCGGGCGGAACTTGCCCGAGCCAAAGAACAGGCAAGGAGTAGTAATGCGGCTGCTTTGAAGGCGGCCAAAGAGTTAAGAGCCGAGAAGGCCGCGCATTGCGAGAGCAAAGAGAAAATGGCCAAGATGGCTGTAAAGTTAAAAGACACTGCCGACCATTGCCAGTTACTTGAAGAAGAAAACCGAGCGAAGGCGACGGACCTTCAAAAGGCCACGATGGTGACCAAAGACACCCGCTCTGCCATGAGAGCGAAGGAGGAGCTGCGTGAAGCTATTGATATTGTGGCTAGGAAGCCCTTTTTGCTGCGGAGGAAGTTCGAAGATCCGCGGTATGCCCCTCTGGATCAGCTGTGGAGTTCGGCAGACGCATATCTGGACTTGGCGGCGAGCGCTGTCGATGCGGCCGAATACTTCCGAGATCAAATAGATCTGAAGTGGACAAGCTGTTCTGGTCGCAGTTTAACGTTCCAGAGCATCCGCTTCCATTGACTGATCAGCTAGCCGAATGGGCCGAACTCAATAGGTTGTTCGGACTCGCCATGAGGTCTGTCGTGGATCAGCTGTGTCCGGAAAGGCCAAAGTCGAACAGCTATTTTAGCCTGGTGCAGCAGTTTCTTGGTGCGGTGCCGCGCATCAATGCGATGAAGAGGTCAGCGTGCATAGAAGGCTCGCGGATGGCCCTTGCCCGTGTCAAAGCATATTGGGCGGAGATGGATGCTACCACTATTGCGGCGCAGGGTTCGGCCATAGGTCGAGTGGATGCCGAGCACTATTTTGAAGAAGTTCTTGAGGGTGCTCGTTTGATAGAGGCCCAGTGCTCGAAGAATATTATGTTTGAGTGACATGTATTCCCATTGTAAAAACAATGTTTTATTAAATTTATCAAGGCTGTATTTATACTTTTGCCCGAAAGTAATATGATGCCTCCTGTGCGGCCGTTTACGTATATATATGTATATCCTGAAAGATTGCAGTCGTCGGCTTCAGCCCCCACGCATATAATGCGGGGGTGTTCGCAGAAGACGCGTATTCACACTTAATCCAACATCTTGATCCTATTAAGGAGGTGACAGCGCACCGAACTAGGCAACCGGACTATAATGCTCTAACACTTTCACTTAGCCAGAGGAGTTTGACTGTGGGGCTACTATATAGCCCTTGGTGGCTCCGCACTCACCCGAATTCGGGGTGCGTACATGCCTGGCCGGGAAACGGCCCTTCGTTAAGGCGGAGGAATTCTAAGATTCCGATAGGTCATCGAGTGGTTGACCAGTCTCCCGCTATATCATGATAGCCAGTTTTCGGCTTTCTCTACTGAGGTGCTCGTCCGAATGAACCAGGGCACAATCGCAGTAGTTCTCCTGGTGCCGCCTTAGCCGATAGAACGGAACATAAGGCAGCAAAACACAGGAGCCGGGAAAACCCAACGTTTGACCAAAGCATGATTCGGAGCTGATGCATATAAGGCCAAACTCGCGACGCCGAACACTACCTAAGGTATTCGGTCTTTATTGTAGGCCTAAACAGTGCCCTTTGTAAGAAGCCCCTGGTGTCCAGGTACGTGCATTATTCTGACATGGCCACATGCCAAGACGTCAGCCCCCTTCTCAATTGTACTGAGAATCCGAGGGATGTGTATCAACAAGAGACAGTAAAAAAGGCTGACGCAAGGTCTTAATCTAAAAAGAATCCTTGGAACGGGTCCCTGCTGCACGTCTGCGCCTGTGTCTCTGTTGTGCCGTATCCTGGACGGGTGTAGCACGATGGTCATCTATAAAAGAGAGGAACTTAGCTGAAAAGTTATAGTGCAAAAAGGTAGGTTTAAAGAAACCATGTACAACTCAAGATGAGTAAATATTGCCACTTGTCTGCGCGCGTTGAGCCCCTTGTATTTGTAATAGGGGTGTGGCCATCAAACCTGTATGAATTACATATAGTTGCACCGGACTCGTCTAACCGTGTCTGTGATCTTGACGACCTATCGAATGCTTTTAGTTGGTGAGGCCGTTTTAGTGTGCGACTGCCAAGGCAGCCGCACTCTCTTCGGCACGCAGGGATCGCTCAATATTTCCATTTACTGTAATGATGCCACGTGGACTGGGCATCTTAAGCGTGAGGGAAGCGTAATGCAGTATTGCATTAAAGCGAGCGAAAGCTTCGCATCCAAGTAGTGCATGATAGCCACTTTGGAACGGAGCAATGTGGAAGGTTAAATTTTCGCTACGGAAGTTATCGGGGAAGCCAAATATAACCTCTAGTAGCAGGGAGCCCGTGCAGTGAGCCCCTGGGCCTGGCGTTACTCCGTTAAAGGTAGTATTGTTGTGGCAAATTTTCGGTGGGTCTATCCCCATTTTGCGGACAGTGTCCTGATATATCAGGTTTAGACTGCTGCCACCGTCCATCAGGACTCGTGTGAAGTGGTATCCATCAATTATTGGATCTAATACCAAGGCAGCCCATCCTATGCGCCGGATACTTGCTGAGTAATCCTGATGGTCGAAGGTGATCGGTTGAGACGGCCAGTGGCAGAACTCCGCGGTGATAGGCCCTTGGGCATATTTATCTGGGAGTGCCGCTTTGTTTCTCCCCTTTATCACGTGTAACACGTTTGCTGTTTTGACATCTGGTGGAAATTTCTTCTGTTCCCCAGTGCATTGCTTGCGAGGCTCATCCTCGTCTTCGCTTCATGTATCCTGCCCCTTATGTTCGGCGTTGAGCTTGCCGGACTGCTTGAAGACCCAACATTCTCTGTGGGTATGATTTGCAGGTTTATCGGGGGTGCTATGGATCTGACATATTTGGTCCAGAATTTTGTTTAGGCTGGACAGTTCATCTCTGGCGCCTTTAGAGGGCGGCTTTTGCTGACCTGGCCGAGAGCTTTTGAATCCGGCGTTTACCGCCGTGCTCTTCGGGCTGTCTTCTTTATTCCGGCGCTTATTATTTTTGCTGCATCGTGATTTCCCGTTTCCATCTCTAACTTCGAATGTACTTGGGTCGCTGGTGCTGCATCGAGCTAGCCAGTAGTCCTCGCCTGCGCAAAAGCAGGTCATGAGGCTTGTTAATGCTGCCATTGTTCTCGGCTTTTATTGGCCGAGGTGTCTGGCAAGCCATTCGTCTCGGATGCTGTGCTTAAAAGTTGCCAAGGCTTCGGCGTCTGGACAGTCGACTATTTGGTTCTTTTTAGTACGAAACATGTTCCAAAGCTTTCGGGCTGACTCTCTGGGCTGTTGAGTTATATGACTCAAATCGTCCGCATCCGGAGGTCGGACATAAGTCTCCTGAAAATTCGCCAGAAAAGCTTCTTCGAGCTCTTCCCAGCTTCCAATGGAGCTTTCGGGGAGGCTTTTAAGCCAGCGCCGAGCTGGCCCTTTGAGCTTGAGGGGTAAGTACTTGATGGCGTGGAGATCATCTCCTCGAGCCATATGGATATGGAGGATATAGTCCTCAATCCAGACCCCAGGGTCTGTTGTTCCGTAGTATGCCTCTATGTTTACGGGTTTGAATCCCTCTAGAAATTCATGGTCCAGCACCTCGCCAGTGAAACATAGGGGGTGTGCGGCACCCCTGTATCTGGGTGTACCGTGGTGCTCGGATGTTTGTTGTGTTGCATCATATGCTGGAGCGCGCTTGCGTGGTCCATAAATGGATCTGGTTGTGTTGTCCTTTTGATGCGAGCCCTCGTGTGGATCGCGTATTGGCTTATGTGCGGCGTTGTTTGCCACTCTATGTTGGCCGCGGGGTCGTCTATCTGGCCAGATGGCCATTTTAATTTTTGGTTGCGGGGGATCTAGGGCCTCCTCATCAAATTTAGGTGGCAACTTCCGCTTCGAGTAGCTCTTGGTGTGGCGATTACCACCATACTTCGCTGCTGTGTTGAGTACTTTACTCCATCTGATTCTGAGTGTGTCTTGCGCAGCCTTGAGCCTTTGCTTCTGCTTTTTTAGACTCCTCGCAGTGGCAACAAGCCTTTGATGGGCATTCTGTTGCTCCTGGTGTCTCTCCGGTGTGATGTCGTCCGGATTATTATCTTTGACAGAGTCGGGTTGTTCGGTTTGATTCTCCGTGTTGCCGTGGTCTGGCGATGGTTCACCCTGCTCTAACGCTGGGTCTATATAATCGTTGTTTCTGCCGAGGCGGGATTTGGAGTGGCGCTTACCCCGCCGCTTTGACTGCTTCTCGAGGGTACAACCTTTCGTTGCGTCCTTCCGTTCTTCATCGTCGTTTTCTTTTGGTGTGTCCACCATGTATACGTCATGTGATGAAGTGGGCGTCTGGTGCCCTGTGGGTAGTGGTTCCTGTTCGTCTCATGCGTCGTCGTCCATACCGTCGGTGTCTTCGGAGTCGAAGTCAAGCATGTCGGTTAAATCATCGATAGTGGCTACTAAGTGAGTGGTGGGTGGGCGACGAATTTCTTCATCATCTGTATCCCAGTCCTGCCGGACATCGTTTGACCAGGACTCACCTGACAAGGAGAGAGTCCTTAGTGAATTCAGTATGTCACTGAAGGGCGAGTGTTGAAAAATATCCGCGGAGGTAAACTCCATGATTGGCGCCCAATTGGATTTGATAGGAACGGGCGTAGGCGGTTCGGAGTCTGTGGCCGGAGAAGGATCCGGCAATTTGACAATATGGCTCTCATGAAGGGTAAGGTCGATATTCGGCTCGATCGCCGCTGAGGATACGGCCTCCGTGACGGGGTCTATCCACCCGTCCATGGATGGCGCAACTGGCTCCGAATTGAGGCTCGGAGCGGCTACCGGTGCGATCCCCTGAATACGGTCCGATGGTAGAGCTAAATCGTACTCATCGTGACCGCGTGGTGCACAAGGCAGGGGCTCGAATCCGTCGAAGATCAAGTCTCCACGGATATCGGCCGTGTAATTTAAGCTTCCAAACCTGACTTGGTGGCCAGGGGCGTAACTTTCGATCTGCTCCAAATGGCCAAGCGAGTTGGCCCGCAGTGCGAAGCCGCCGAACACAAAGATCTGTCCGGGGATAAAAGTCTCACCCTGGACTGCATCGCTGTCGATGATAGTAGGAGCCATCAAGCCTAACGGCGACGACACAGAGGAACTCTCAATGAAAGCACCAATGTCGGTGTCAAAACCGGCGGATCTCGGGTAGGGGGTCCCGAACTGTGCGTCTAAGGCGGATGGTAACAGGAGGCAGGGGACACGATGTTTTACCCAGGTTCGGGCCCTCTAGATGGAGGTAAAACCCTACGTCCTACTTGATTTATTCTTGATGATATGAGTATAACAAGAGTTGATCTACCACGAGATCGGAGAGGCTAAACCCTAGAAGCTAGCCTATGGTATGATTGTATGTTGTCCTACGGACTAAAATCCTCCGGTTTATATAGACACTGGAGGGGGTTAGGGTTACACCAGGTTGGCTACAAAGGAGGAGATATCCATATCCATATTGCCTAGCTTGCCTTCCACGCCAAGGAGAGTCCTATCCGGACACGGGACAAAGTCTTCAATCTTGTATCTTCATAGTCCAACAGTCGGGCCAAAGGATATAGTCCGGCTATCCGGAGACCCCTTAATCCAGGACTCCCTCAGCCGTAGTGCTTCTTCAACCTCTGGTCTTCTTGCTCCAGCCGCCAAACCAGCGTCGGTCGTGCCTCGTGCTCCTGCCTCCAGTGGCCGGCTGCGATGCGGCGGAGGCCTCACCGCCCCCTACTACTCCCACCGCTGGCCAGGCCATCCCTCTACTCACCCACACCCCCTGTTACTCTGTGGCGATGGCAGCGTCACACCATAGCGAACCACTGCCCTCGTACTCCTCTACGCGTGGGCATCCACTGCCGCGTCTTCCCCGGCTCCGCGTCGTCCCCTTCCTAGGCCTCACCGTCGTCCGCCGCCCTGGTGCTCTCGGCGCGGCGTGGTCAACGTGGTCAAGGAACGCCTTCCATCAGACGTGGACTGTACGTGGAGACGCTGACAGCTGGGTCCACGGCCGCAGCAAGGAAGTGCCTCCTTATTACGTGCAAAATAATTATTCCTCCACCTGACAGCGGGGACCCACCGGACGGGCCACCATATTTCGGCCCCCTGACTGCTGGGACCCACCATCTACATCCTCGCATGCAAGGAAGTGCCTAACAGTCGGAACCCACCTGGTCGAAGCGTACGTAGCATTGTCATTCTGGTCGCGAACGTGTACGTACATATGTACTGGTGGATGTAGAGGCGCGCACGCGTCGTAGTAGAGGCGGCCAGGGTGCAAGAAAGAAAATATGGCCACATATGTGTACATACGGGCGGGGTCTCGAACGCCTACTCGCGCATACGTACGGCGAGGGCTCATTGACATGGCTGGGTCGAAACGGAGAAACAGCGTCATCGTCCTTTTCATGGGGAGGCAACGGAATGCGTCGTGTTTATGGGGAGGCAACGGAATGCGTCGTGTTCATCGGGAGGCAACGGAATGCGTCGTGTTCATCGGGAGGCAACGAAACGCGTGGGAGCCAACCGGCTGGGTCGAAACGGAATGTGTGGTCGTGTTCATCGGGAGGGCTTGGACGGAACAGGCGATGGAAACGAGGCCTGGCATACCGCACAACGGCGGAAACGGACCTCCTACGTTCGGAACGGGGTCCTGTTGATCGGGAGGGGTCTGGCGTACCGCAAAATGGAGGAAACGGACCTCCTACGGTCGAAATAGGGGTCCTGTTCATCGGGAGGGGTGTGGCTCCTACAGTCGAAACGGGGTTCCTGCTCATCGGGAGGGGTGTGGTGTACCGTAAAACGGGACTCCATGAGATACTGTTCATCTCCACCGTCGACCCCCTCCAGCCTCTACGAGCTACTATTCATCCACCGTCGACCTCCTCCAGCCTCCACCTGTGACTGTTCATCCACGGACTCCTGTTCATCCAGCCTCCACCGCGCGCTACTCCACTGGCTACTGTTCAACCAGCCCTCTCCACGGGCTCCTGTTCAACCACCCCTCCACGGGCTACTGTTCATCCTGCCCTCCACTGTCTACTGTTCATCCAGCCCTCCACGGGGTGGTCCTGTTCATCCAGCCCTCCATGGGTCCTGTTCATCCAGCCCAACCGGCTCGATCGATCGAGGTCCTATTCATCCAGAGACAACACCACGGGGTCCTGTTCATCCACCCCCACCGGGAACTGTTCATCCAACCCCCCGCAACACTCACTGTTCATCCAGTGGCAGCATCGATCGGCTTCAGTTAGCAACAGTAGCGAAGGAATCACTCGATCGGGTTCAGTTAACAGCCATCGATCGATCGCTCGGGTTCAGTAACGCGTAGCCTGCAGTGCAATCGCTCGGGTTCAGTTAGAGCCCAACGCCTCGCTCGGGTTCAGTTAGAGCCAACGCCTCGCACACACGCGCGTACGTGTACGAGAGAAACATGCATCGCTCGGCCCCCGACCTCCCACCGTAACCGGGAACTCCCTGAAATTTTCCTCGCCCTCGCTTCTACCATGGTTTTTTCCATCATGGACGGCCCAAAGAATGTCATGCAGCTGCGTCTCCGGCCCGCCCAGGACGAAAAGTTCATTTTCTGTCATGATTTTTTGTCATAAAAGTAGGAGCCCACCACATCTATGATGATACCGGGTTTTGTCACAATTATCATCATAGAAGTGTCATATGTATGACAGAAAAAAAAATTCGTTCAGCCCGAAATGTCACGGATGTGTCTTTTTTTTGTAGTGTAGCCAAGTTCTCTGCACCAAGTAGAAATACTACTTGTGCTTCCAAATATCCCTAAACCCAGTTTTGCCATGAGAGTCCACCATATCTACCTATGGATTGAGTAAGATCCTTCAAGTAAGTTGTCATCGGTGCAAGCAATAAAAATTGCTCTCTAAATATGTATGACTTATTAGTGCGGAGAAAATAAGCTTTATACGATCTTGTGATATGGAAGAAATAAAAGCGATGGACTGCCTAATAAAGGTCCATATCACAAGTGGCAATATAAAGTGACGTTCTTTTGCATTAAGATTTTGTGCATCCACCCATAAAAGCGCATGACAACCTCTGCTTCCCTCTGCGAAGGGCCTATCTTTTACTTTCATCTTCTACCTTACATAAGAGTCATGGTGATCTTCACCTTTCCTTTTTACATTTTATCCTTTGGCAAGCACAATATGTTGGAAAGATCCTGATATATATAGCTTATTGGATGTGAGTCTCCATGAACTATTATTGTTGACATTACCCTTGAGGTAAAACGTTGGGAGGCAAAACTATAAGCCCCTATCTTTCTCTGTGTCCGATTAAAACTTCATACCCATAAATATTGTGTGAGTGTTAGTAGTTGTGAAAGACTAAAAGATGGTTGAGTATGTGGACTTGCTGAAAAGCTCTTATATTGACTCTTTCCTATGTTATGATAAATTTCAATGGCCTTAATGACTGAGATTAGAGTTTGTTGGTTCTCAATGATGTTTATGATATATACTTGAAATTGTGATTGAATTGTTACTTTAGCATACGAGATCATATGACAATATATATATATATATGTTGTTGTTCGAAGAATGATCATGATGCCCTCGTGTCCGTATTTTATTTTTATCGACACCTCTATCTCTAAACATGTGGACATATTTTTTGATTTCGGCTTTTGCTTGAGGACAAGCGAGGTCTAAGCTTGGGGGAGTTGATACGTCCATTTTGCATCATGCTTTTATATCGATATTTATTGCATTATGGGCTGTTATTACACATTATGTCACAATACTTATGCCTATTCTCTCTTATTTTACAAGGTTTACATGAAAAGGGGGAATGCCGGCAGCTCGCATTCTGGGCTGGAAAAGGAGCAAATATTAAAGACCTATTCTGCACATATCCAAAAGTCCTAAAACTCCACGGGAGCACTTTTTAGAATATATAAAAAATACTGAGCGCAAGAAATACCAGAGGGGGGCCACACCCTGGCCACGAGGGTAGGGGCGCGCCCCCTACCTCGTGGGCCCCCTGGTGGCCCTCTGATGCCCATCTTCTGCTATATGAGGTCTTTCGTCTGAGAAAAAAATAATAAGCAAGCTTTCGGGATGAGACTCCGCCGCCATGAGGCGGAACCTTGGCGGAACCAATCTAGGGCTCTAGCGGAGCTGTTCTACCGGGGACACTTCCCTCCGGGAGGGGGAAATCATCACCATCGTCATCACCAACGATCCTCTCATCGGGAGGGGGTCAATATCCATCAACATCTTCACCAGCACCATCTCATCTCAAACCCTAGTTCATCTCTTGTATCCAAACCTCAGATTGGTACCTGTGGGTTGCTAGTAGTGTTGATCACTCCTTGTAGTTGATGCTAGTTAGTTTACTTGGTGGACGATCATATGTTTAGATCCATTATGCATATTAATACCCCTCTGATTATGAACATGAATATGCTTTGTGAGTAGTTACGTTTGTTCCTGAGGACATGGGAGAAGTCTTGCTATTAGTAGTCATGTGAATTTGCTATTCGTTCGATATTTTGATGAGATGTATGTTGTCATCCCTCTAGTGGTGTCATGTGAACATCGACTACATGACACTTCATCATTGTTTGGGCCTAGGGGGAGGCATTGGGAAGTAATAAGTAGATGATGGGTTGCTAGAGTGACAGAAGCTTAAACCCTAGTTTATGCGTTGCTTCGTAAGGGGCTGATTTGGATCCATATGTTTCATGCTATGGTTAGGTTTACCTTAATACTTCTGTTCTAGTAGCGGATGCTTGCAATGGGGGTTAATCATAAGTGGGATGCTTGTCCAAGTAAGGACAACACCCAAGCACCAGTCCACCCGCATATCAAATTATCAAAGTACCGAACGCGAATCATATGATCGTGATGAAAACTAGCTTGACGATAATTCCCATGTGTCCTCGGGAGCGCTTTCCTTCATATAAGAGCTTGTCCAGGCTTGTCCTTTGCTACAAAAAGGATTGGGCCATCTTACTGCTCCTTATTTAGTTTTATTACTTGCTACTCATTACAAATTACCTTATCACAAAACTATCTGTTACCGATAATTTCAGTGCTTGCAGAGAATACCTTACTGAAAATTGCTTATCATTTCCTTCTGCTCCTCGTTGGGTTCGACACTCTTACTTATCAAAAAGGCTACGATAGATCCCCTACACTTGTGGGTCATCAATATGCTATATTCATGTGAGGATGCATGTTGACTATATATGAGTACCTATAATGCTTTATGATATTGTATGACTACTGTATGACTATATGGTATTGTGGTTAATGATATTGTTATCTGGTATATGTGAAATTGCAGTTTACTGAAACGGGGTAGGAAGCAGGAAAAATTATGAAAGATACGGCAGTAGTGTGGGGATAGAAAAGCGCTACAACTACTTAATAGTAGCGCGTTCCAGAAAAGCGCTAGTAGTATAGTCAATAGTAGTAGCGCGAGTATAGACCGCGCTACTACTAACTGTTAGCTGTAGCGTCGTAGTAGTAGCACAGCTACTCGCGCTGCTGATAGCATCAAAACCCATGCTACTACTAGGGTTTTCCCTAGTAGTGTGTGGTGATGTTGGCGCACGGGACGAGAGGTGGCGCGGTGATCTTCTAGGACAAGCAAATAGTAGATATAGTGTCGCACCATTTAGGTAGCTTCTCCATCAAGGTTAGAGTAGTGCCCAGACTAGCGGGCAACCCTTTTTGGCTTACCACGATATACGGGCCAACAGACGATGCGCAGAAAGATGGTTTCCTAGCTGAGCTTGTCGATGCTGCACCGCCGGCGGGTGAGCCCTGGATGATCAATGGAGATTTCAACATGATATAGCAAGCGAGCGACAAGAGCAACAACATAATTAACAGGAGGATGATGGGCAAATTCAGAAGAGCGCTAGATTGGGCTGGGCTGAAAGAGATAAAGTGCAGAAACAGGAAATTTACATGGAGCAACAAACGTGAAAACCCTACCCTCTGCAATATAGATAAATATTTTTGCAATGACTCATGGGATCTGCTGTACCAAGATTACATGCTTATGGCGGCATCAACATCATTCTCGGATCATTGTCCGCTGATTCTGGCCAACGCTATCACACCCTTCAGAAAAGCTCGATTCAGGTTCAAGAATTTTTGGCCAAAATTCTCACTTTTCGATGAAACAGTGTTGTGAGCTTGGCAAAGACCTGTCCCGCACGACTGCCCCTTTGTGAGGATGAAAATAAAGCTGGCAAGAGTAGCCACTGACCTCAAAATCTGGAGCAACGCAATGTTTGATACGGTGAGGCTGCAGCTGCACATTGCAAATGAAGCAATACTTCAGCTTGATTTGGTGCAAGAGCACCGAGCCCTCACCGCTGATGAGAGAAACATGAGAAAAACTCTAAAGCAAAAAGTGCTAGGGTTGGCTGCAATAGAGCAGGCGAGAAAGAGGCAGGCATCCAGAGTGAATTGGCTACGTGCAGGAGATGCCAACACGAGATTTTTCCATGCAAAAATGCAATCTTGCCGTAGGAAGAGTTTCGTCCATGCGATCTGCAGCAATGACAAAGTGGTGGTGGATCACAATGAGAAAGAAAAGATCATCTTTGATCATTTCTCCGAAACTATGGGGCAAAGCAAGCACAAAAGCTGCACCCTGAACTGGGACAGACTAAACATCCCGGTTCTGGCCTCACCGGAGCTGGATGGACCGTTCACCATGGTCGAGGTCTGGGCGGCGATCCTCGTGTCCCCCACGGAAAAGGCCCCGGGCCCGGACAATTTCACTGGGCAATTCTATCGCTCATGTTGGCCGATCATCAAGGAGGAGGTCATGGCTATATTTAACAAGTTCTATAAGATGGCAGGGAGTAACTTCGTCGAGCTGAATTCTGCGCATATTGCCCTGCTGCCGAAGAAAAACAGTGCGTCAGAGATGAGTCATTACAGACACATCAGTCTGATTCACTCCATGTCAAAGTTAATCTCCAAAGTGCTCGCTCTCAGGTTGTCCTTTGCTCTGAATGAAGTTATCTCGTCGACGCAAATGGTGTTTCAGAATGGAAAATACATTCACGACAGCTTTCAGTATGTGCAAGGTTGTGTCAGAATGCTTCATAGAGAAAAAAAGCAGGCCTTGCTCTTCAAACTCGATTTCGCTCGAGCGTTTGATTTTGTATCCGGGACATACCTGATTGAGCTGTTGTAGCGCATGGGGTTCTCGCAGCGCTGGAGAAACTGGGTCGCCCTGCTCCTCCCCTCTGCAACCTCTTCCTGTCTGCTGAACGGGTCGCCAGGGCCAAGTTTCTTTCGCGCCTGCAAGCTCAGGCAGGGAGACCCGCTCTCGCCACTGTTGTTCATCCTTGCGATCGATCCATTGTATCGTCTGCTGGACGCGGCTGAGGGCGTCCTGGACTAAGGGGTCCTCGGGCATCCGACCTGTTATCCATGGGCTGAACTGATGGGCTGTGAAGACATGAAGGCCAAAGACTGTATCTGTGTCCGTATTGGACTCTCCTTGGCGTGGAAGGCAAGCTTGGCGACCGACTATGAAGATTCCTTGTTATGTAACTGACTCTATGTAACCCTAAATCCCCCCCCCGGTGTCTATATAAACCGGAGGGGTTAGTCCGGAAAGGATATATTCATTACCATAGTCATACAGGCCAGGCTTCTAGGGTTTAGCCGTTATGATCTCGTGGTAGATCAACTCTTGTAATACTCATATTCATCAAGATCAATCAAGCAGGAAGTAGGGTATTACCTCCATAGAGAGGGCCCGAACCTGGGTAAAACATCGTGCCCCCCGTCTCCTGTTACCATCGATCCTAGACGCACAGTTCGGGACCCCCTACCCGAGATCCGCCAGTTTTGACACCGACATTGGTGCTTCCATTGAGAGTTCCACTGTGTCGTTGATGAAAGGCTCGATGGCTTGCCTTGTCCTTAAAGACAACGTCACCTTCGGGGGAGCTCTGGCCCCAGGCCAAACCCTCCGGCTGGGCGGCTTTACTATGATCGCCCGTTCGGCCGTTGAGCCGATGATGACCTCTCGGGCCATCAAAAACCCCCTTCGCATCAACTCCGACCACTCCAAGAAGATGGATCCGGCAGAGTTTTCATCTTTGAACGAGCTCCTAGATCACATCACCGCTTTGGGAATAGCCACAGGCTACGATTGCATCGGGCCTAAAACCGATCAAGGAGAAATTGAGACCCTACCGGTCACCCACCAGATTGTGGTAGTCATGGAGCAGGATGGCGAGTCTTCTTCTATACCGAAGACAGACTATATTCGGATCGCCGATCAGGAAGAGCCGGATACTCACCCGCGAAAGGATGCGACCAGCCCTCCGCCCATAGCATCGGACGATGGTCCTAAACAATCAGAAGATATTTCGGAACCCGGACTGTTAAGCCTTGAAGGTCGTCAGACTTCGGATAATCTGTCAGGTCGGGGTTCGGATAATCGGTCAGGTCGGGGTTCGGATTTAATTCCACCCACCCACACGGACATAGACACTCTCATGAGCGTAAAACAACAGTCTCAAGAAATGGTCCATCACTTCTGGGTCAGATTCCTCCTTGTCAAGGACAAGGTAAAAGATTGTCGTGACGAGGACGCAATATCAGCGTTCTTCAACAATTGCGCGGATGCAGGAATCCTCAACACCATCAATCGCTGCCGCATACTAAAATTCGCTGACTTAGCAACCATCGTACAAAAGTACAACATGATGGAGAGCACCTAGAAAACTCAGGCAGCTCGCTGGGAACCGTCAGTCCCAACTCAACTCCCCCTATAGGAGAAAAGGGCGCACCCTCATGGCACGCCCAGTCCAACAGTCAAGAAACACAAAACCGCTATGCGGCACGACGCCATTCTGGTGGGGTGGCTCGATGGCCCATCCAAAATACATTCAACACCAGATATCGTGGCAACCGACAGCCTTAGAGCATGTTGGATACTACGACAGGTAGCCAAGAGCGGTGAGGACATCCTTATCATGGACGACCCAGAACGGCAACCCCCAAGAGGACGATAACTCAAGAGTATTGACGGTCTTTGAGACATTCGCTTCAAACAATAAGCGCAAAAGGGCGCTTCGCGAGCTTGCCGAAGTCTGCCAAATTGCTGCAATAAACCCCTGGAACGACACGACTATAGCATTCAACACCGGTGATGAACCAAAGTCCAGAGCAGTACGAGCGCCAGCCGTGTTAGTCCTCAGTCCCATTGTGGACGGGTTTTGACTTACCAAGGTCCTCATGGACGGCGGCAGCGGACTAATAAACCTCATTTATGAGGACACACTGCATTAAATGGAAATAGACAGAAGCCGCATCAAGCAAAGTAACACAACCTTCCGAGGAATTATTCCCAGTCCGGAGGCGCGGTGCGTGGGCAAAATCACACTTGATGTAGTATTCGGCACGGCGAAGAACTATCGGTCCGAAGAAATAACTTTCCAAGTGGCCCCTTTCAGCAGCGGATATCATGCCTAGTTGGGGCGGGATGCTTTTACACGCTTTCAGGCCATGCCCCACTACGGGTATATGAAGCTCAAATTGCCCGGACCAAATGGTATAATCACTCTCGTCGGTGATCCAGACATAGCACTCCGCGCTAAAAACAAAACCGCGTCACTGGCCCTGGAAGCGCTATCCGAAGCCCTCACGGCCGAAGAATTAACCGCACTACGCTCCACGGTGGACAGGGATGACGTGATCCTCGACAAATGCCCTAAATCCACATCCTTCAAACCAGCAGAAGAAATAGTCAAATTCCAGGTCCACCCAACGGACCCCAAGAAGACAGCATCTATCGGAGCTCAATTGAACCCAACAGCTAACACCACACTACGAGAATTCCTGCGCGAAAACTGGGACATATTCGCCTGGCACCCTTCAGATATGTCGGGGATCCCACACGAGCTGGCCGAACATAGCATCAATATATTAAAGGGATTTAAACCGGTCAAGCAAATACTGTGGCGCTTTTCCGAACCCAAGCAGCAAGCCATGGGGGAGGAGCTGGTCAAACTCATCGAGGCCGGATTCATTAGAGAAATCAAACATCCGGACTGGCTGGCAAACCTAGTGATGGTACCAAAGAAGGAAAAATCCTGGCGCCTGTGTGTCGATTTTAAAGACCTCAACAAGGCTTGCCCTAAAGATCCCTTCCCCCTCCCCTGCATTGATCAAATCATCGACGCCACTGCAGGACACGACTCATTGTGTTTCCTCGATGCATATTCCGGATACTATCAAATCAAAATGAAGGAGTCTGATCAAGCTACAACAACATTTATCACCCCATATGGGCCATTATGCTTCAACACCATGCCCTTCGGGTTCAAGAACGCCGGCGCCACATACCAACGCATGATTCAAACATGCCTGGAGAAATAGATCGACAAAATGGTAGAACCTTACGTCGATGACGTCGTCATCAAAACTAGGCACGTCGAAACACTAATAGACGACTTACGTCTTACATTCGACAACCTCCGGGTGTATGACATTAAGCTCAACCCGGAAAAGCGTGTCTTCAGCGTCCCCGCTGGAAAACTGCTGGGCTTCATCATTTCCAATAGAGGAATCGAAGCAAATCCAGCTAAAATCCGAACTCTATCACAGTTGGCTACACCAACAGACCTCAAACAGGTCCAAAAGCTAGCTGGATGCGTAGCAGCACTAAGCCGCTTTATCTCCAGATTAGGAGAAAAGGCACTACCACTCTATCGCCTCTTACGGCACACTGATAACTTCGAATGGACAGACGCGGCGACTGTCGGACTGGAGGAAATAAAGGCCCTCCTAGCAAGCAACCCAATCCTGGCCGCACCAAACACTAGCGAACCCATGTTATTATACATATCGACAACACATGAGGTGGTGAGCGTCGTGCTCGTCGTCGAACGAGAACAGGACGGACACAAATTTCCGCTTCAAAAACCAGTATAGTACTACGTATCAACTGTCCTCACACCGTGCAAATCTCGGTACCCCCACTACCAAAAGATAGCACACGCGATCTTCATGGCATCCCGCAAGCTACGACACTACTTCCAGGAGTGTTCAATCATAGTGGCTTCTGAGGTCCCCCTCAATGACATAATAAACAACCGCGGTGCCACGGGACGGATCGCCAAATGGGCCATAGAGCTACTTCCATTTGACATAACATACAAGCCACGACGAGCCATCAAATCCCAAGTACTAGCTGACTTTATCGCTGAATGGACAGAGGTCGAACTCCCCAAAGAGTACGGCGCATATTCCAATTGGGTTATGTATTTTGACGGCTCCAAAATGTTGGCAGGGATGTGAGCAGGAGTCGTGTTAACATCCCCCACTGGAGACGTCGTCCACTATGTACTCCAGATATTATACACAGACTCTAACAATGCAGCCGAATACGAGGCCCTACTGCATGGTCTTCGGATGGTCGTATCCATGGGCGTTCAACGGCTGGAGGTGCGCGGGGACTCGAACCTCGCCATATCTCAAATAAACGGCGACTTTAAAGCCAAAGATCCAAAGATGGCAGCTTATCATAATGTCGTATTAAAAATGTTGGCTCAGTTCGAGGGGCTTGAATTTCATCACGTCGCCCGAGAAAGTAACCAAGCGGCGGACGCCCTTGCTCGCATCGGTGCTAAGCGCGACCCCGTCCCACCCAACATCTTCCTGGAAAGGCTTTTCAAGCCATATGTGGTGTGGCAAGGGGAGGGCGGCAACAATAGTCCAGATCCAAATACAACTCCAAATCCCGAACACACCGATAGTATCGGGGGCTCAGCCACCGAGGTAACACCGTCGGCCCATCTCATTATGGCAGTAATTGCTCCATGGACCGAACCTTTCTTGGCCTACATTAATAGGAAGGAGCTCCCCGAAGACCAGAATGAGGCTCGCCGCATTGTCCGGCGCTCGAAGGCCTACAAGGTCCACGACGGAGAGCTCTACAAGAGAAGTACCACCAGAGTACTTCAAAGATGTATCTCCGAAGAAGAGGGGCGGCAGCTTCTAGCGGAAATTCCGACAGCCTGAGCAGACACACAGGACCTCGTCCAACACTGCGTCGGATGCCAACTCTTCGCCAACCAAAGCCACATGCCCCCAACTGCCTTACATACTATCCCCATCACTTGACCTATCGCGGTCTGGGGACTGGATATGGTTGGACCCCTTAAAGGGGGAAGCCATAAGAAAAAATATCTACTGGTTATGGTGGACAAATTCACTAAGTGGATAGAGGCTAAACCGGTCAAAACGGCTGAGTCCGGCCCGGTGATAGACTTCATATCCAGTGTTGTGCACCGTTATGGTGTCCCACACAACATCATCACCGACAACGGCTCTAATTTCACAGCCGACGAGGTAAAAACCTGGTGTACTAATCTGGGTATTAAACTTGATTACACCACCGTTTACCACCCACAAACCAACGGTCAAGTCGAACAGGCCAACGGTCTTATTCTGAGCGGCATCAAGCCCAGACTAGTAGGGTATTTGAAAGAATCAGACAAGCACTGGGTTGAGGAGCTCGACTCCGTGCTTTGGGGGCTTCAAACCACGCCCAACCGTACTACCGAATACACGCCTTTCTTCATGGTGTATGGCCCAGAGGCCGTATTGCCTTACGATATTATTCACGACTCACCTCAAGTGCGTATGTACGAAGAGAAAGAAGCCGAGCTTGATCGACAGGAAAGCCTAGATGCCCTGGAGGAGGAATGCGATGTCACAAAAGCCCGTTCAGCATTTTACCAACAGCAGGCTCGAAGATATCAAAGTAGAGAAGTACGGGCCAAGACTTACAACGTTAACGAACTCGTTCTGCGCTTGCCGGAGAGAAAAAAGGACAAACCCAAGCCCGAATGGGAGGGTCCCTTCATAATTGACGAAGTTCTCACCGGAGGTGCATACCGTCTTCGCGATGCATCAGACAATCGCCTCAAGCCGAACCCCTGGAACGCGGCCAGACTCCGAATATTCTATGCCTAGCGCCAAACCCCTTGTTTGTCTCCTCCTCCTAGCGCCAAACCCCTTGTTTGTCTCCTCCTCCCCTGTAGTTTCCATTATTTTCGCTCTCTTTTCCAATTACTTTCTTCTTTCTTGCTTTAACGCTTTGGTACGGCTAGACTGCACACCATTGACACATACATCTCTAAATATGTACGTCACTTTTACCTGGGGGCTTCTTGGACAGAGGTTCTTTTCATTCCTTGAGCATTAAGCTCCTTAGATATGAGTTTTTCCATATGTACCTTTTCTTTGCCACTATATGCATCGATATGACTTAATTTTTGGCCAAGCTGGGTTGCCTGGCTCCTGTGCTTATGCCCTACGTTCCCGTTAGTTTGGCTAGGGCATAAAGGGAGCACCTCTGCGATTGTTACTGCCGGGTCATCCGGATGTGTACCTCAGACTGGGTGAAGCCGAAAGCTAGCATTCTTAAGGGAATATTCGGTCGGTGAATTAAAGATGTTTTTCAAACTCACTCTATTGTGCACCCCCAGAAGTTATACAAACTGTGTTGCTCACTTCACAATTCGGACATGTACATTAAATGCATGCACACCTAGGGAAAGGAACCCTTAACGGAACTATTCTATCTGGAAGATGTTTCTTACGATATTAATGTAATATGACATAGCTAGTTGGATACAACTTGTCTGTTCAAGAAACTATGACCCCTACGCCTAGTTTTCCAGGCATACCCCGGCCTATTCGGCCGCGACGATATTCAAAAACACTCCGCACCTTCGGGTCCGGAGGTTGAAGCGAAAAGGTCTGCCATGACAAATGATATACAATTTGGCTAGAGTTCCACATAATGAGGAAAGTACACAGTCACTTGGACTCGAACACCTCCCCCTCTACACCTTCCAACAGGCAGTCTAACTTACAATCCTGTTGGGAATATTTGGTGGCCACCTCTACTTGTTCATATACTAAACTAGTGGGAATTTCTTCCCCATTTGACCCAAACGGTCCAATCCAGGCTATGTGATTTGGATCCAGCTTGGTATATCGCGTTTTCACCGTGGCCCAGGCGCGCGCCCTCTCGGTAGGCCGATATCTTCGATAGTCGGAAACGCCGCCACGTTCCCTTGAACAGCTCTAGAAGCTCATCCATACTTCCTGGAGGGGAGGCAGATGGCCATAAGGCCTTGGCAATGCTCTGCATGGCCAGCCGGGCATGCTCGTGCACTTGCGACAGTCTTGCAGCAGATCACTCGATGATCCAGACACCTCCTCTTTAGGAAGGCCTGTCAATATACCTGCAAACCTGACTATATCAGTCCCATTTATCTCTGAACTACTTTAAAAATAGTTCGGACACATACTAAATATGTCGCCCCGCAGCTTCTTGTTCTCCTTCACGGAATCGGCTAGCAGGACTCGAACATCTTTCAATTCTTCACCCAACGTAGTGTTGGAATCCTATAGCTTGTTTTTCTCATCTCTGACGCGGGTCAGCACACGCTCGCCTACGGCGTGTTGCCTTTTCACCTCTTTTTCTCCCTCTTGGGCGATCCTCAACTTCTCTTCAAGTTGATCAGACGACCCTATTATGCGATCAGCAGCAGAATTAGCACAATTGGTATACAATTATTGTTCCTCGGTGGAGGGGAACATTACCATAAGACGAGTTCTTAACGTTTTCTAGTTCGGCAGTAGTAGCATTTAGCTGCCCCCGGCACTGCTCCAACTCCTGGGCTAGCAAGCAATTCTTCTCTGTAAGGACCTGGTAGTACAACGATCCTTAAATCAGTTGTGCCAACTACTTTCATTCTCGGGGGCTACGGGCATATGGTTATCCTTTTTTGACAAATAAAACTTACCTGCACATCTGTCAGATATTGCTTCGTGGCTCTTCTAAGCCCATCTCGAGCAGCTCGCATGTATGCGTCGCCCGAGCTAAAGGAATTAAAAGCCTCCTCCGAGAACTTGGAGTCTCGCAAGACAGCCATGCAACGCCGATGGTTCATGGCACTCTCTACATCTGAGTTGGTGACGGACATATTTTCCGAACCCTCGGCTGAAGGGCTGTCCGGCTCTGTTCCTGCACCGGCCCCAGTCTCCCCGATTGGATCTGAATTCCGGTTGTTGGGAACACCACCGACCGGGTCCCCGGGCACAGTTCGGCGAACCCTCTTCCAGCAACCAAACAAACACACGAGTCACAGTCGGATGCGGCCGTCGAAAAGCATGTTTATCCGTACCTCCTCGATGAAGGCCTGGTTGTGTCTTCACCCGCCTTCCTCTTCGAAGGCTTAACTGGCGCGGGAGCCGATCTCTTCGAAATCGCCGAACGTCTCCCCTGTGAAGCACGATATAGTGCGGTGGGTGAGGAAGAATAAGAGCACTCTTTTAGAGAGGGTGTTTCTCAATTGTTTACATGTGAAGCAGGAAGAAGGCTGGGGTAGTCGGCGGTGATGGTCACTTCTATGTCGTCATAGCTTGTCTAGTAAAACACTCCATCCGCAAGCACCACGAGTATATACGGATCCTCTTCAAACCCAGGATCTAGCTCCCGGTTGTGGATCTCCGGCTGTGGGGCAGGACTATGAAGTCCTTCGGTGACCTTCCGCCGGTGTTGTCATAACAAACAGAATTGAAATTTATCAAAAGTAATCTGGAAGTGGAATGAGTGGAATAGAGGGGTTGAGGCTTACCTAACTGGGAGGATCATACATAGAATACCCATCTCTGCGCTTAATGCGAAGAAACTCCTCTTCCTCCCCTTTAAACAGCTTGGCCAATATTTTGGCCAGAGCGGCGGGGGTATCCGGACCCTTCAGGCCATAGCGGGAGGCGTCATCCTCTCCATTGTAGTGCCACATGGGCAGCCCTCTGTATTGTAGCGGCTGAACCCCTCGCACTATGGAGATCACCATTACCTCGATTATTGTGAGTCCAGACTGAGCGAGCATCTTTATCTTGCTCATAAGCTGGCGAACTTCTGTGTTGTCATCCTCTTCGAGACTCTAGGGACGCCAACTGTGGCATTTCTTCAGCGGAACGCTCGCAAATTCAGGAAGACCCTTTCGAACTGGGTCAGAAAGCGCGACGTCCTCGATATAGAACCATTCGGTAGGCCATTCTTCGGGTGCCTTCCTTGGTGTGCCGGACAGATATCCAGTATCAGCGATACGCCATACTTCGGCTCCGCCCACTTCAAATATTGACCCCTCATGATTACGCGGGACAAGACAGAACAACTTCCTCCACAGCTCGAAATGAGGCTCGATACCCAGGAATAATTCGCATAAAGTGACATAACCCGCAATATGCAGAATGGAGGCAGGGGTGAAGTTGTGCAGCTGGAGGCCATAATATTCCAGAACCCTCGAAGAAACGGATGAATGGGAAAACCAATGCCTCTTAGCAGGCCGGGGACGAAACATGCTCGCTCTCCCCTGGATGGATTGGGGAAGTCCTCTGCCTAAATCTCACCGTTGAAGGAATCTAGCCCCGCTCGAACAGAAACTAGATCTACGGGGGGAAGAAATCTCTGTGTCTGCAGCTTCGTCAATTGACTGTGGGACACTAAACACCTTGATACGTATCCAACGTATCTATAATTTTTTATTGTTCCATGCTATTATATTATCTGTTTTGGATGTTTATGGGCTTTATTTTACACTTCTATATTATTTTTGGGACTAACCTATTAACCCAGAGCCCAGTGCCAGTTCCTGTCTTTCCCTTATTTCAGTGTTTCGCAGAAAAGGAATATCAAGCGGAGTCCAAACGGAATGAAACCTTCGGGGGCGTGATTTTTGGAACGAACGTGATCCAGGAGACTGAGTTGAAGTCAAGGAAGCTTCGAGGTGGCAACGAGGCAGGGAGGCGCGCCTGCCCCCCACCCTCGTGGGCCCCTCGTGGCTCCCTTGGCCGACTTCTTTCGCCTATATATATATATACACACACACATATATATATATATATATATATATATATATCAATATACCCTAGAAACATCGAGGAGCAGAATAGATCAGGAGTTCCACCGCCAGAAGCCTCCATAGCCATCGAAAACCAATCTAGACCCGTTCTGGCACCCTGCCGGAGGGGAGGATCCCTCTCAGGTGGCCATCTTCATCATCCCGGTGCTCTCCATGACGAGGAGGGAGTAGTTCTCCCTCAGGGCTGAGGGTATATACCAGTAGCTATG
Organism: Triticum aestivum; assembly: GCF_018294505.1. Taxonomy (NCBI): domain Eukaryota; kingdom Viridiplantae; phylum Streptophyta; class Magnoliopsida; order Poales; family Poaceae; genus Triticum; species Triticum aestivum. The sequence goes on from NC_057797.1 coordinate 728,093,974, forward strand.
TGTTTGATCTCTCTCTCTCTCTCGTGTTCTTGAGGTGGTACGATCTTGATGTATCGCGAGCTTTGCTATTATATTTGGATCTTATGATGTTTCTCCTCCTCTACTCTCTTGTAATGGATTGAGTTTTCTCTTTGAAGTTATCTTATCGGTTTGAGTCTTTAAGGATTTGAGAACACTTTATGTATGTCTTGCACGTGCTTATCTATGGTGACAATGGGATATCATGTGATCCACTTGATGATGTTTTGGTGATCAACTTGCGCATTTTGTGACCTCGTGAACTTATGCATAGGGGTTGGCACACGTTTTCGTCTTGACTCTCTGGTAGAAACTTTGGGGCACTCTTTGAAGTTCTTTGTGTTGGTTGAATAGATGAATCTGAGATTCTATGATGCATATCGTATAATAGTACGCACGGATACTTGAGGTGACATTGGAGTATCTAGGTGACATTAGGGTTTTGGTTGATTTGTGTCTTAAGGTGTTATTCTAGTATGAACTCTAGGATAGATTGAACAGAAAGAATAGCTTCGTGTTATTTTACTACGGACTCTTGAATAGATCGATCAGAAAGGATAACTTTGAGGTGGTTTCGTACCATACCATAATCTCTTCGTTTGTTCTCCACTATTAGTGACTTTGGAGTGACTCTTTGTTGCATGTTGAGGGATAGTTATATGACCCAATTATGTTATTATTGTTGAGAGAACTTGCACTAGTGAAAGTATGAACCCAAGGCCTTGTTTCAACCCATTGCAATACCGTTTGTGCTCACTTTTATCATTAGTTACCTTACTGTTTTTTTATATTTTCAGATTACAAAAACCTATATCTACCATCCATATTGCACTTGTATCACCATCTCTTCGCCGAACTAGTGCACCTATACAATTTACCATTGTATTGGGTGTGTTGGGGACACAAGAGACTCTTTGTTATTTGGTTGCAGGGTTGCTTGAGATACCATCTTCATCCTATGCCTCCCATGGATTGATAAACCTTAGGTCATCCACTTGAGGGAAATTTTCTACTATCCTACAAACCTCTGCACTTGGAGGCCCAACAACGTCTACAAGAAGAAGGTTGTGTAGTAGACATCAAGCTCTTTTTTGGCGTCGTTGCCGGGGAGGTCAGTGCTTGAAGGTATATCTTTAGATCTTGAAATCGAATCTTTCAGTTTCTTGTTTTATCACTAGTTTAGTTTATAAAGGAAAATTGCAAAAAAATATGGAATTGAGTTTGCCTCATACGCTTCATCTTTTTAATATCTTTCGTGAGAATGATGGAAAGGAAAATTGTGCTCAAGTGTTATAAGAAGAAGTCTATAAAATGTTTGGCACTAAATCTTTGAATGATGAGCATGATTGCAATGTTGTTAGTATGAATTCCTATAATATTCATGATGCTAATGATATGCAAAGCCACAAGCTTGGGGAAGCTATGTTTGATGAAGACGATATTTTTTTGTCCCCCAAGTTTTGATCAACAAATTTATTTTGATGATAGCATGCCTCCTATTTATGATGATTATATTGATGAAAGTGGGTTTGGAAGAGTGTCAACTTTAGGAAATAATGATCCCACTATTTTGGAGTGTGTTGAATCTTATTGTGATAATTATGAAAGTGGATTTGGAGAGGTCATGACTTTATTTAGTGATGAATCCACTATTTTGGAAGAGGTTCCAACTGATTATGAGAACAAAGTTGCTATCTATGATGATTATTGTGATGACATGTATGCTATAAAGAATAATGATAACCATGAAACTTGTCATCATGATTTTAGTTTTCAATTGGATTATGCCTCACATGATAGTTATTTTGTTGAGTTTGCTCCCACTATTATGAATGAGAAGAATTTTGCTTATGTGGTGGGTAGTAATATTTAGATGCTTGTAGATCATGAAAAGAATGCTTTAGGTGCTAGTTATATTGTTGAATTCATTCATGATGCTACTGAAAATTATTGTGAGGGAGGAAGATATGCTTGTAGGAATTGCAATAATATCAAGTTTCCTCTCTGTGTGCTTACAGTTTCAAAGTTATGCTTGTTTTACCCTCCTATGCAAGCTGATTCTTGTTCCCACAAGTTGTTTGCTCACAAAATCCCTATGCATAGGAAGTGGGTTAGACTTAAATGTGCTAGTCATATTCTTCATGATGCTCTCTTTATGTTTAAATTCTTATCTTTTTTGTGAGCATCATTGTAATCATCATGCCTAGCTAGGGGCGTTAAACGATAGCGCTTGTTGGGAGGCAACCCAACATCATTTTTGTTCTTTGATTTTTGCTCCTGTTTAGTAATAAATAATTCATATACTTCTGTTATGATTGTGTTTTTTATGTTTTAATTAGTGTTTGTGCCAAGTAAAGCCTTTAGGACCTTCTTGGGTGATTGTTATTTGATCTTGCTGTAAAAAACAGAAAGTATGCGCTCACGAGAATAATTTTAATTTTTTACCACAGAGCGATAAAATACCAATTGCACTTGCAGTAGATTAATAAAAAAATTACCTAGGACTTCCTAATTTCTCAGGATTTTTGGGGTTCCAGAAGTTTGCGTTAGTTACAGATTACTTCAGACTGTTCTGTTTTTGACAGATTCTGTTTTTCATGTGTTGTTTGCTTATTTTGATGAATCTATGGCTAGTAAAAGAGTTTATAAACCATGGAGAAGTTGGAATAAAGTAGGTTTAACACAAATATAAATAAATAATGAGTTCATTACAGTAACTTGAAGTGGTGTTTTGTTTTCTTTCGCTAACGGAGCTTACGAGTTTTATGTTAAGTTTTGTGTTGTGAAGCTTTCAAGTTTTGGGTAAAGATTCGATGGACTATGGAATATGGAGTGGCAATAGCCTAAGCTTGGGGATTCCCAAGGCACCCCAAGGTAATATTCAAGGACAACCAAGAGCCTAAGCTTGGGGATGCCCCGGAAGGCATCCCCTCTTTCGTCTGCGTTCATCGGTAACTTTACTTGGAGCTATATTTTTATTCGCCACATTATATGTGTTTTGCTTGGAGCGTCTTGTATGATTTGAGTCTTTGCTTTTTAGTTTACAACAATCATCCTTGCTGTACACACCTTTTGAAAGAGACTCACATGATTTGAAATTTATTAGAATACTCTATGTGCTTCACTTATATCTTTTTGAGCTATATAGTTTTTGCTCTAGTGCTTCACTTATATCTTTTAGAGCACAGCGGTGGTTTTATTTTATAGAAATAATTGATCTCTCATGATCCACTTATATTATTTTGATAGTCCTTTAGAACAACATGGAAATTTGCTTTTAGGAATAATATAAAAACTTTCATAGAAGTGCATTGAATACTATGAGAAGTTTGATACTTGATAATTGTTTTGAGATATGGAGATGGTGATATTAGAGTCATGCTAGTTGAGTAGTTGTGAATTTGAGAAATACTTGTGTTAAAAGTTTGTGATTCCCGTAGCATGCACGTATGGTGAACCGTTATGTGATGAAGTCGGAGCATGATTTATTTATTGATTGTCTTCCTTATGAGTGGCGGTCGGGGACAAGCGATGGTCTTTTCCTACCAATCTATCCCCCTAGGAGCATGCGTGTAATACTTTGTTTCGATAACTAATAGATTTTTGAAATAAGTATGTGAGTTCTTTATGACTAATGTTGAGTCCATGGATTATACGCACTCTCACCCTTCCACCATTGCTAGCCTCTCTAGTATCGCGCAACCTTCGCCGGTACCATAAACCCACCATATACCTTCCTCAAAATAGCCACCATACCTACCTATTATGGTATTTCCATAGCCATTCCGAGATATATTGCCATGCAACTTTCCATCGTTTTGTATTATGACACACTTCATCATTGTCATATTGCTTGCATGATCATGTAGTTGACATCGTATTTGTGGCAAAGCCACCGTTCATAATTTTCATACATGTGACTCATGCATCATTGCACATCCCGGTACACCGCCGGTGGCATTCACATAGAGTCATATTTTGTTCTAAGTATCGAGTGGTAATTTTTGAGTTGCAAGTAAATAAAGTGTGATGATCATCATTATTAGAGCATTGTCTCAAGTGAGGAAAGGATGATGGAGACTATGATTCCCCCACAAGTCGGGATGAGACTCCGGACGAAAAAAAAGAGGCCAAAAAAAGAAAGAAGGCGCAAAGAAAAAAAAGAAAAAAAAAGAAAAAGAGAGAAGGGACAATGGTACTATCCTTTTTCCACACTTGTGCTTCAAAGTAGAATCATGATCTTCATGATAGAGAGTCTCCTATGATATCACTTTCATATACTAGTGGGAATTTTTCATTATAGAACTTGGATTGTATATTCCAATGATGGGCTTCCTCAAAATGCCCTAGGTCTTCATGAGCAAGCAAGTTGGATGCACACCCACATAGTTCTTTTGTTGAGCTTTCATACACTTATAGCTCTAGTGCATCCGTTGCATGGAAATCTCTACTCACTCACATTGCTATCTATTGATGGGCATCTCCATAGCCCGTTGATATGCCTAGTTGATGTGAGACTATCTTCTCCTTTTTGTCTTCTCCACAACCACCATTCTATTCCACATATAGTGATATATCCATGGCTCATGCTCATGTATTGCGTGAAGATTGAAAAAGTTTGAGAACATCAAAAGTATGAAACAATTGCTTGGCTTGTCATCAGGGTTGTGCAGGATTTAAATATTTTGTGTGGTGAAGATAGAGCATAGCCAGACTATATGATTTTGTAGGGATAACTTTCTTTGGCCATGTTATTTTGAGAAGACATAATTTCTTAGTTAGTATGCTTGAAGTATTATTATTTTTATGTCAATATAAACTTTTATCTTGAATCTTTCGGATCTGAACATTCATGCCACAATGAAGAAGAATTACATTGAGAAATATGTTAGAAAGCATTCCACATCAAAAATTCTGTTTTTATCATTTACCTACTCGAGGACGAGCAGTAATTAAGCTTGGGGACGTTGATATGTCTCCAACGTATCTATAATTTTTGATTGTTCCATGCTATTATATTATCTGTTTTGGATGTTTATGGGCTTTATTTTACACTTTTATATTATTTTTGGGACTAACCTATTGACCCAGAGCCCAGTGCCAGTTCCTGTTTTTTCCCTTGTTTCAGTGTTTCGCAGAAAAGGAATATCAAACGGAGTCCAAACGGAATAAAACCTTCGGGAGCGTGATTTTTGAAACGAACGTGATCCAGGAGACTTGTAGTTGAAGTCAAGGAAGCTTCGAGGTGGACACGAGGCAGGGAGGCACGCCTGCCCCCCTGGGCGCACCCCCCACCCTCGTGGGCCCCTCGTTGCTCCCCTTACCGACTTCTTTCGCCTATATATATCAATATACCCTAGAAACATCGAGGAGCAGAATAGATCGGGAATTCCGCCGCCAGAAGCCTCCGTAGCCACCGAAAACCAATCTAGACCCGTTCTGGCACCCTGTCGGAGGGGGATCCCTCACCGGTGGCCATCTTAATCATCCCGGTGCTCTCCATGATGAGGAGGGAGTAGTTCCCCCTTGGGGCTGAGGGTATGTACCAGTAGCTATGTGTTTGATCTCTCTCTCTCTCTCTCGTGTTCTTGAGGTGGTACGATATTGATGTATCGCAAGCTTTGCTATTATATTTGGATCTTATGATGTTTCTCCCCTTCTACTCTCTTGTAATGGATTGAGTTTTCCCTTTGAAGTTATCTTATCAGATTGAGTCTTTAAGGATTTGAGAACACTTTATGTATGTCTTGCACGTGCTTATCTGTGGTGACAATGGGATAACATGTGATCCACTTGATGTATGTTTTGGTGATCAACTTGTGCGTTTTGTGACCTCATGAACTTATGCATAGGGGTTGGCACACGTTTTCGTCTTGACTCTCTGGTAGAAACTTTGGGGCACTCTTTGAAGTTCTTTGTGTTGGTTGAATAGATGAATCTGAGATTGTGTGATGCATATTGTATAATCACACCCACGGATACTTGAGGTGACATTGGAGTATATAGGTGACATTAGGGTTTTGGTTGATTTGTGTCTTAAGGTGTTATTCTAGTACGAACTATACGATAGATTGAACGGAAAGAATAGCTTCGTGTTATTTTACTATGGACACTTGAATAGATCGATTAGACACTAGTATTGGGTGTCTTGGGGACACAAGAGACTCTTTGCTATTTGGTTGCAGGGTTGCTTGAGAGAGACCATCTTCATCCTACGCCTCCCACGGATTGATAAACCTTAGGTCATCCACTTGAGGGAAATTTGCTACTGTCCTACAAACCTCTGCACTTGGAGGCCCAACAACGTCTATAAGAAGAAGGTTGTGAAATAGACATCACACCTCTCCCACTCGCCTTTCTCTGGGCCGGAACGGGTGGAGGAGCTGGGGGCGCTAGCCATGCTGGAATGGTTTCACCTAAGCAGTTTCCGGGGATTTCCTCTACGTGGTGTCGAATGGATCTAGGATCCAATCTCTTTAATAGGCGCTTTTCCATGCATGGATGGGGTTTTATCTGCAAAAATACCCTGACCTTCCACCTTCGCTTGACACATGGGAGGCGAAGTTATTTAACGCGCAGAAGCTGAGGGGAGCGACATTGAACCGATGGTCGAATACATCACTTGGAGATCATTAAAGGAGGAACCTGCCTTGCAATGTTGAAGACAATTTGTGTGCCGAACACCTCGCTATTGAAGACTGGTTCGGGGGCTACTAAGGGAGTCCTGGACTAAGGGGTCCTCGGGCGTCCGGCCTGTTGTCCATGGGCCGGACTGATGGGCTATGAAGACATGAAGGCCGAAGACTGTCTCCGTGTCCGGATTGGACTCTCCTTGGTGTGGAAGGCAAGCTTGGCGACCGACTATGAAGAATCCTTCTTATGTAACCGACTCTATGTAACCCTAGATCCCCCCCCCCCCCGTGTCTATATAAACCGGAGGGGTTAGTCCGGAAAGGATATACTCATTACCATAGTCATACAGGCTAGGCTTCTAGGGTTTAGCCATTACGATCTCGTGGTAGATCAACTCTTGTAATACTCATATTCATCAAGATCAATCAAGCAGGAAGTAGGGTATTACCTCCATAGAGAGGGCCCGAACCTGGGTAAAACATCGTGCCCACCGACTCCTGTTACCATCGATCCTAGACGCACAGTTCGGGACCCCCTACCCGAGATCCGCCGGTTTTGACACCGACAGCGGCCACGACAACAGATCTAATTGCGCCGCTGCCAGGGCGCGGGGCAAGCATGCGGGTGAGTCTATACGCGAACGACGCAATAATCTTTGCCAACCCAATCAAAGAAGAGACTGCCACCTTGTTGGGGTTGCTGCATGATAACCCACAAGTATAGGGGATCAATTGTAGCCTCTTTCAATAAGTAAGAGTGTCGAACCCAACGAGGAGCTAAAGGTAGAACAAATATTCCCTCAAGTTCTATCGACCACCGATACAACTCTATGCACGCTTAACGTTCGCTTTACCTAGAACAAGTTTGAAAATAGAAGTACTTTGTAGGTGTTGTTGGATAGGTTTGCAATATAATAAAGAGCACGTAAATAAAAAGTAGGGTTTGTTTAGATAAATACACAACTAAGTTAGGTTTAGTAGAGAGCTTTTTGTCACACAAGAAAGTTATTTGTCCCTAGGCAATCGATAACTAGACCGGTAATCACTATTGCAATTTTATATGAGGGGGAGGCATAAGCTAACATACTTTCTCTTCTTGGATCATATGCACTTATGATTGGAACTCTAGCAAGCATCCGCAACTACTAAAGATCATTAAGGTAAAACCCAACCATAGCATTATAAGGCATCAAGTCCTCTTTACTCCCATACGCAAACAACCTACTTATTTGGGTCTGTGCTTCTGTCACTCACGCCACCCACCATAAGCAAATCATGAACATATTGCAAACCCTACAACGGGGATCCCTCACGCTTGCGTGACACGGAGAGCACCATAGGACAGCACCAATAATAAAACATACAACTCAAACCAATCACGATCATCATTTGACCCATAAGACAAAACGGATCTACTCAAACATCATAGGATAGCCATACATCATTGGGAAATAATATATAGCGTTGAACACCATGTTTAAGTAGAGATTACAGCGGGTAAAAGAGGGGTTACACCACTGCATAGAGGGGGGGAAGAGTTGGTGATGATGCGGTGAAGTTGTTGGTGTAGATTGTGGTGATGATGATGGCCCCGGAGGCGTTCCGGCGCCACCAGGAGAGAGGGGGAGAGAGCCCCCCTTCTTCTTCTTCTTCCTTGACCTCCCCCCTAGATGGGAGAAGGGTTTCCCTCTGGTCCATGGCCTCCATGGCGGTGGAGGGGCGAGAGCCCCTCCGAGATTGGATCTATCTCTCTGTCTCTCTTTGTTTCTGCATTTTTGATTCTACCCTTTCACTGTTTCTTAAATTCCCGGAGATCCGTAACTCCGATTGGGCTAAATCTTGAACACGATTTTTATCCGGATATTAGCCTTCTTGTGGCGAAAGAAGGGCACCAACCGCCTTATGGGGTGGCCACGAGGGCCTAGGGCGCGCCCCCTGCCTCGTGGCCCCCTCTGGCATCGTCTCGCGTTAATTCTTCTCCCCAAAAATCACATATATTCCAAAAAAATGTCTGTCAGTTTTTATCCCGTTTGGACTCCGTTTGATATGGATTTTCTGTGAAACAAAAAACATGCAACAAATAGGAAATCACACTGGGTACTGGATCAATATGTTAGTCCCAAAAATAGTATAAAAAGTTGCCAAAAGTATATGAAAGTTGTAGAATATTGGCATGGAACAATCAAAAATTATAGATACGACGGAGACGTATCATCATCCCCAAACTTAACTCTTGCTCGTCCTTGAGTTGGTAAATGATAAAAAAGATAATTTTTGATGTGGAATGCTACCTAGCATAATCTTGATCATGTAATCTAATCATGGAATGAATATTAAGACACGAGTGATTCAAAGCAATAGTCTATCATTTACATTAAGACAATAATACTTCAAGCATACTAATAAAGCAATCATGTCTTTTCAAAATAACATGGCCAAAGAAATTTATCCCTACAAAATCATATGGTCTGGCTATGCTCCATCTTCCCCACACAAAATATTCAAATCATGCACAACCCCGATGACAAGCCAAGCAATTGTTTCATACTTTTGACGTTCTCAAACCTTTTCAACTTTCACGCAATACATGAGCGTGAGCCATGGACATAGCACTATAGGTGGAATAGAATATGATGATGGAGGTTGTGTGGATAAGACAAAAAGGAGAAGGTCTCACATCGACGCGGCTAATCAACGGACTATGGAGATGCCCATCAATTGATGTCAATGTGAGGAGTAGGGATTGCCATGCAACAGATGCACTAGAGCTATAAGTGTATGAAAGCTCAAACTGAAACTAAGTGGGTGTGCATCCAACTTGCTTGCTCATGAAGACCTAGGGCATTTGAGAAAGCCCATCGTTGGAATATACAAGCCAAGTTCTATAATGAAAATTCCCACTAGTATATGAAAGTGATAACTCAAGAGACTCTCTATATGAAGAACATGGTGCTACTCTGAAGCACAAGTGTGGTAAAAGGATAGTATCATTGTCCCTTCTTTTTTATTTTTTATTTCTTTCTTTTTTTCCTTTTTTTCCTTTTTTTCCTTTTTTGTAGGCTTCTTTGGCCTCTATCTTTTTTTCTTGGGGCTTCTTTGGCCACTTTTATTTTCATCATGGGACAATGTTCTAATAATGATGATCATCACACTTTTATTTACTTACAACTCGATACTAGAACAAAGATATGACTCTATATGAATGCCTCCGGCGGTGTACCGGGATGTGCAATGATCTAGTGTGGCAATAACATCAAAAAATGGACAAGCCATGAAAACATCATGCTAGCTATCTTACGATCATGCAAAGCAATATGACAATAAATACTCAAGTCATGTATATGATGATGATGGAAGTTGCATGGTATATATCTCGGAATGGCTATGGAAATGCCATAATAGGTAGGTATGGTGGCTGTTTTGAGGAAGATATAAGGAGGCTTATGTGTGACAGAGTGTATCATATCACGGGGTTTGGACGCACCGGCGAAGTTTGCACCAACTCTGGAGGTGAGAAAGGGAAATGCACGGTACCGAGGAGGCTAGCAATGATGGAAGGGTGAGAGTGTGTATAATTCATGGACTCAACATTAGTCATAAAGAACTCACATACTTATTGCAAAAATCAATTAGTCATTGAAACAAAGTACTACGTGCATGCTCCTAGGGGGGTAGATTGGTACGAAAAGACCATCGCTCGTCCCCGACCACCACTCATAAGGAAGACAATCAATAAATACCTCATGCTCCAACTTCGTTACATAACGGTTCACCATACGTGCATGCTACGAGAATCACAAACTTCAACACAAGTATTTCTATAATCAACAACTACCCGCTAGCATGACTCTAATATCACCATCTTTATATTGCAAAACTATTGCAAGGAATCAAACATATCATATTCAGTGATCTACAAGTTTTATGTAGGATTTTATGACTAAGCATGTGAATGACCAGTTCCTGTCATCTCTCTAAATAGATATAAGTGAAGCAAGAGAGTTTAGTTCTTTATACAAAAGATATGCCCACGCTCTAACAAATATAAGTGAAGCAAAAGAGCATTCTACAAATGGCGGGTTTCTAAGTGAAGATAAAGAGGCAATCCAAACTTCAAATGATAAAAGTGAAGCACATGAAGCATTCTATAAAGCCATACTCAAAAAATATAAGTGAAGTGCAATGATCATTCAATAAATTAGCAAAGGACTATCTCATACCAGCATGGTGCATCACAGAAAAGTGAAAACTAAATGCAAGAGACGCTCCAAGATTTACACATATCATGTGACGAATAAAAATATAGCCCCAAGTAAAAATACCGACGATTGTTAGAAGAAAGAGGGGATGCCTTCCGGGGCATCCCCAAGCTTGGTTGCTTGGGAGTACTTGAATATTTCCTTGGGGTGCCTCGGGCATCCCTAAGCTTAGTCTCTTGCCACTCCTTATTCCTTCATCCATCATGATCTCTCCCAAAACGTGAAAACTGCAATCACACAAAACTTAACAGAAAGTTTGGTAAGATCCGTTAGTATAATAAAGCAAATAACTACTCTAAGTACTATTGCAAACCAATTAATATTTTGTTTTTGCATTGTATCTATTGTAATATAACTTTTCCATGGCTTAATCCACTGATAGAAATTGATAGTTTCATCAAAACAAGCAAACTATGCATCAAAAACAGAATCTGTCTTAAACAGGACAGTCTGTAATAATCTGAACATTCACCATACCTCTGGTACTCCAAAAATTCTGAAATAATTAGGAAAAACAAACAATTTGTATATAAAGACAGTGCAAAAAGTTTCAGAACCGTTTTACGTTCCAGTAAATAATGTAAAATCGTGCACTACAGCCAAAGTTTCTGTTCTGCATCGCACAAACCAACGAGCAATGTAAACATCCTAAAGGAAAATCTTGACACATTATTTTTATAATACAATGGAATTGTACAAGGGGATAATTATTTTTGTTGAAAAGTTTCTATAATCAAGATTCACAAAGTTTTCGTGAGCATGAACAAAGTTCAAGGAGCACACCCACTTCAACAATGCTTGTCTCTCTCACTTTCACTTTCCTTTTTGAAAAGTTTTGGGTCCCCTCTTTATTTTTTTTGTTTTTAAACCATATAAAAGCACTCAACAGAAATAAATGGATCTCTAAAACTTCTGGGTTGTCTCCCTGGCAGCGCTTTCTTTAAATCCATTAAGCTAGGCATATAGTGCTCAAGTAATGAATCCACCCGGATCCCAAGGTATATCACAGCCAATTTGAATCAACAATGATTTGTAATTTAGTAGTGAGCACAAAGTAACATATATCAAGCAATGACAAAGTCTAACTCTCTTCCTATGCATCAGCATGTCATACAAGAACAATTCATTCACATCAAGTAAAGGCCAATACATAGCATAAGCAGTTTCTTGCAATTCTATCATGTTGGAAACATAAAGAGGCGGAGATGTAGTTCCTCTCTCATAATAATTGCAAGTAGGAGCAGCAATCACATGCATATTATAGTCATCAAAATTATCATGTGCAACGGTAAAAGGCAACCCATCAATATAATCCTTAATAAGTGCAGACTTCTTCGATATAGTGTAGTCAGGAGAATTTAAAAAGATAATAGGACTATCATGCGTGGGTGCAATAGCAACAATTTCATGTTTAACATAAGGAACTATAGCGAGTTCATCTCCATAAGCATAATTCATATTGGCATCTTGGCCACAAGCATAGCAAGCATCATCAAAAAGGGATATTTCAAAAGAATCAACGGGATCATAACAATCATCATAGAAATCATCCTTCGGTAAGCACGAAGGGAAATTAAACAATGTATGATTTGAAGAGTTACTCTCATTATAAGGTGGGCACGGTTAGCTAATCCGCTCTTCCTCCTTTTGTTCTTCGCTCTCCTCATCATCTTTTTCATCCAATGAGCTCACAGCTTCATCAATTTCTTCTTCCATAGACTCCTGCAAAATATTAGTCTCTTCTCGGACAACGAAGACTTTCTCAATAAATTCATCAATATCATAATTGTATTTATAATTCTCATAGCAATATTTAAGGATATCTAAATTTTCAGGTATATAAACATCATCATCAAGATTTTCACACTCTTTAAACAAAGATTCAATTTCATAAGCACCCATAATAGCAACGAATTCTTCTATTTGTTCCACATCATAGTAATCATAAATACCATTAGCATAAGAAGCTAAGGTCTCATTATCATTAAATTCACATGAAAAGGGAAGGTGTGGAGCCTTCATCCTAGAGCAACAAGTATAATCATATCTCAAGTATAGTTTTTGTTTGATAGAAAGACTGTAAGGGAACCTCCTACAGTATAATTGGTGCAACAAACCCAAATTGCAAGTACCATGCCTTGAACCTGGGTGGGTGGGAAGGCATCAGCCCCTTCTCACCACTAGGCTATGCCTTAGTCTGCTTATCTCAAGCATAGTTGCCGAGCATACCAATGCAACATATAAATTTGATCCCATAATAGTTTCCCTTTTTGAGTCAAGCGATAATCCCTAAAGTATTCACGTTGATCCAACATTACTCTCATTATAAAGTTGAATGGGGTTTTCTCAGGATTATCAAAGTAGTACATAATATCTTTCACATAATGAGCATCGAGGGTTTTAGGAAGTTCCCCATCTCCATGAGTAGCAAGTACACCTAATTTTTTTGGTATTTCGTGTTCCATATCCATAACTAAAGATAGAGAACAACTTAGAACAGCAAATAAAAATTACTTAGTGATAAAGCAAACAAGCACACACGAGAATATTCACCCCACGCTATGACTCCTAGGCAACGGTGCCAGAAAAAGGTCTTGATAACCCACAAGTATAGGGGATCAATTGTAGCCTCTTTCGATAAGTAAGAGTGTTGAACCCAACGAGGAGCTAAAGGTAGAACAAATATTACCTCAAGTTCTATCGACCACCGATACAACTCTACGCACGCTTAACGTTCGCTTTACCTATAACAAGTATGTAACTAGAAGTACTTTGTAGGTGTTGTTGGATAGGTTTGCAAGATAATAAAGAGCGCGTAAATAAAAAGTAGGGGCTGTTTAGATAAAGACACAACTAAGTTAGGTTTAGTAGAGAGCTTCTTGTCACACAAGAAAGTTATTTGTCCCTAGGCAATCTATAACTAGACAGGTAATCACTATTGCAATTTTATATGAGGGAGAGGCATAAGCAAACATACTTTATCTTCTTGGATCATATGCACTTTTGATTGGAACTCTAGCAAGCATCCGCAACTACTAAAGATCATTAAGGTAAAACCCAACCATAGCACTATAAGGCATCAAGTCCTCTTTACTCCCATACGCAAACAACCTACTTACTCGGGTCTGTGCTTCTGTCACTCACGCCACCCACCATAAGCAAATCATGAACATATTGCAAACCCTACAGTGGGGATCCCTCATGCTTGCATGACACGGAGAGCACCATAGGACAGTACCAATAATAAAACATGCAGCTCAAACCAATCACGATCATCAATTAATCCATAAGACAAAACGGATCTACTCAAACATCATAGGATAGCCATACATCATTGGGAAATAATATATAGCGTTGAGCACCATGTTTAAGTAGAGATTACAATGGGTAAAGGAGGGGTTACACCGCTGCATAGAGGGGGAAGAGTTGGTGATGATGCGGTGAAGTTGTTGGTGTAGGCGGTGATGATTATGGCCCCGACGGCGTTCTGGCGCTACCGGGACAGAGGGGGAGAGAGACCCCCTTCTTCTTCTTCTTCCTTGACCTTCCCCCTAGATGGGAGAAGGGTTTCCCCTCTGGTCCATGGCCTCCATGGCGGCGGAGGGGCGAGAGCCCCTCCGAGATTGGATTTGTCTCTCTGTCTCTCTCTGTTTCTGCGTTTTTGATTCTGCCCTTTCACCGTTTCTTAAATTCCCGAAGATCCGTAACTCCGATTGGGCTGAATTTTGGACACGATTTTTATCCGGATATTAGCTTTTTGCGGCGAAATAAGGGCACCAACCGCCTTACGGGGTGGCCACGAGGGCCCAGGGCGTGCCCCCTGCCTCATGCCCCCCTCGGGCATCGTCTCGCGTTGATTCTTCTTCCCAAAAATCACATATATTCCAAAAAATCTCCGTCAGTTTTTATCCCGCTTGGACTCCGTTTGATATGGATTTTCTGCGAAACAAAAAACATGCAACAAACAGGAACTGGCATTGGGTACTGGATCAATATGTTAGTCCCAAAATAGTATAGAAAGTTGCCAAAAGTGTATGAAAGTTGTAGAATATTGGCATGGAACAATCAAAAATTGTAGATACGATGGAGACGTATCACTGCATTCATTTGGAGAGGCGACAGGGTTGAAGCTGAACCAACCAAATTCTTCAGTAATCCCGATGAACTGTGATGGCCAGCTGCTGACAGAGGTTTTGCAAGGGTTTGGGGGATCGATCGCTAGTTTCCCCACAACCTATCTCGGACTGCCACTTCCCCCAACAGGCTGCGATTGGTGCAATTCCAATTCCTCATAGATCATGTGAAGTCACGTCTCGCGGGCTGGAAGGGTAAACCGATGTCGCTGGCAGGTCGACGCGTTCTGGCACGGGCAGTGCTTTCAGCGCTGCCAACATTAGCCCTAACAGTGCTCAAGGTGCCGAAGAAGATCCTAAAGGAGATCGACAAGGCACGGCATCGCTTCCTATGGGCCCAATATGAAGCAATGACCGGCGGGAAGTGCAAGGTGGCTTGGAAAGAGGTGTGTTCTCCAGTGGACACTACTAGGAAAAGGCCTGCTAGTGGCGCACCTGTTTTGCCTACTAATGGCGCACCACAGGTGCGCCACTAGCATCACGCCATTAGATTTTTTTTACTAATGGTGCACCATGGGTGCGCCGTTAGTATACCAACAGTGCGCCATTAGTATGCCTGCCGGGGGGGCATATTTACCCATGTGCTCTGGCTTACTAATGGCGCACTAGTTGATGATGCGCCACTAGTGTGCCCTAACTTACTAATGGTGCACTAGTTGGTAATGCGCCACTAGTATGAATATTAGGGATTTTTTTCTGATATTTGCACAGGTTACAAAATATATTACTGGACAGAATATAGACAGCACCACACAGCAACAGCAGATTCATCGAATGCAATAGAAGATTAGTCTCTTAATACAATTCATCATATTAGTCTCCGAATTCAAAGACCAAACAAAGATAGAACATTACAAGTCTCGAGACCGCGAGTAGCGAGTTTGTCGAAAGTAATACTAATCCTAACAAGTCCTACTAATCATCATCATACAACTTCTACTCGTTATTAATAACAAGTCATACGATCATCATCTTGATAGTCATCGAACCAACCCTACTTAATTGTTCTTAGCACATGATCATCAGTATTAGGCAGGACCTAAATACCCTATTTAAGGTAAAATAGCATAAAACAATATAGACCCTGACTCTCCATTATGGAGAATGGAGATCATCCTGTCTCCAATTCTTGCGCTTCGCTTCCTTTTGCTTCCAAGAACCTCCTTACGACTGTCCATACATTTTTTCCATTTACTGATTAGCATGTAGCCACTTCTTTGAGAAATCTGGTATGGACAGTTGAGATTCATAGGATGACCTGGATATATGTTCAAAACATGAAGGCTGTCATTCTGATACATCAAATGAGGCACACAATCCTCTGGGATTCTCTGTTGAAAAACATAGTAATAACTTCATAGTTAGCAATGATGTACTAGTTTTAGAAGTATGCAAAATATGCACGGATGTCGTAATAGTAAAAAATCTTACCAGGGTATCTCCATGGTAGTTACCGTAGTTGAACACATGCACTAGTGGCACGTATTGACCATAATGTTGAGGAGTTTGATTGTAGATATTGTAATTCTCAATATCAGTACAAAATCCGACCAGATGATTTTTCTCCTTGTAAGTTAATTCGGAGCCATCAGTGTAGTGGGTTTTGTCTACCATCTCCCGCACATTCTTTGAAGAATGAAAATAAGCTGTCAATGGAAATAAGTTGTCAACTATTTTGAAATAAACAATATAAATTAGCTAATAACTATGTTTGAGAAACTCACATAGCGGTAGAGTTGGAGGCGTATCAACAAGGACCCAAATGTCCATATTGTCTTGCTTGATTTCAGGATCACCGAGATCCACGGTGACAAGCATACCCTCATCAAAACCATACATCTTGCAAAGTGCTTCCCATTTCATGCAACCAAAATGAGTTACGCTCTCAGAATTGTACAGCTTTACTTCAAAATCCACATCATGATGAGTCCTTAGGTGAATTTTCTTTGTTTCAAAACTTTCATGGTCTTCAAAACCCATCCTCTCCAAGACATAGCGCCTTGCATGGCATGGGATAAGCTACTCGAATTGTAAAAGATGAAAATTACACGTTGAAATAGTTGTAGTTATGCTTAATTACGAAAAAACACTTGTCGTTGTTGTGTACCATTTCAACATCGAAGGTCTCCTCGAGCTTAATGTTGAAGCGCCGATCATCGTCTAGGTGAGGCATGTCGCACAGACCTCGCTCATCGTGGCACCAGCTGCACTCCCCCGGGAGACTTTCGTCGTCTGATGACGACATTTCCTACGTTCATAATTCAAAACTACATCATCTCTGTTGGGTCCAATAAGATAATCCACGGTATGGTGAAAACGCGCCCTTCGAACTGGTTTGAGCAATTGGTGAATGGAGATGGTCTAAGATTTTCAGTAGTAAGAAGTGAAGTGGTAATTTTGAGAGCAAATGGTTAGGATGAGTGGTTCCACTTTCCTGTTTAGCTTTACAATAGAATATTGTTAGTCATGCACACTTGTGCATTTTCAGCCAGGCCCAGTGGAGTTGGCCTAAAAACATTTCTTTCTTTAAGCCTGCTACATCCATCTCAAGTATTTATGGTCAAGGGTTAGCAGGGCCATCCAAATAGAATATGTGGTATGGGCTTTTTTAGTAGGTCATCCTACCAGATTAGGGTTTATCGATGACGAGCAACTAACATTAGTAATAACTATGAGTTGATATCACACTTCTATATGTATAACACAAGAGGCAGTTGATCCTACTTAATTAAGTACTATGATACCCCGGCCCATGCATTTGTCGCAAGTACCCCATATGTCCTATATTTAGCAAAGTCATGCTAAAATTCACGGAAAATTTTAGCATGACCTTTGCTGAAAATAGGACATATGGAGTACCCGAATTTGCCGGAACGGAAGTTAATCAACATTCCGGCAAACTCAAGAGCCTCTCGGGGTACCTGCAAAATCATCACGACACGATGGTCGGAGACAAAACCCAGCAAACTCCTTCCCTTCACTCGGGGTACAGCAATATATCTTCTAGGGGTGAAACCGCACCTTGCTTCTCCTTTCTTCCTCTTGCCGAAGAGAAGTTGGCTGCAGAGGATGGTCCAACTCAGATCAGCCTGCAGAAGTTCATTGTATAATTCTGTTTAGTTCCAAGCATATATGAATACTCTTCAGAGTGGGCACAAAGATGGAAGCAAACTAATAGCACAAAGTGAATAGCAAATCGGCTACTGAAACTATACTGAAACCATGCTGAAACTTTACTGAAACTACTCCTTGCAAGCAAACTGAAACTAGTCCTTGGAAGCAAATTTTCTTGGAAGGAGTATTGTGTGCACAAATCTACTCCAGCTAGTTGCTTTCACTTAGATATTGTTAGGTAGCCGATAGCAGAAACAACATGAGTCATTCTTCAGACCGTTACAAATAGAAACAATGGCAACCAAGGTTAAAAACCAACAATCCTATATATTATTCTGAAACTTCATATATTGAAATCACTTAGCACTCTCTTTCTGTGTTCATTCAACACTTAAAATTGGATTCCAGGAATAAATTTGACTGACTGATGTAGGTTTGACTTCTGAAGTCTATTTGGCGAGGTATAAATTTTTTTAATGTCCTTCATAATAGAATTTACCCCAAAAACAAATTCCTTTAATGCCATTTTCAAACTCTGAGTTGCCTCTGTTGCACTAAAACTAATTCAAATAATTTTTATAAAATTGCCACAAAAATCTTGGGAGACCCTATAATTCCTATAAATCATTTTTGAACAAAGACCCATCCTACTCTTTTGAAATTTTTGAGAGAAACACCCACTTTTCCATTCTGATCCATTTTCAATTTACAACTACAACCCTATTTCCCGTAGCTCCTAAAAAGCTAAAAAATTATCCCAACACAAGAACAGTACCTACACTCCTTTTTTCCCAAACATCTCCTGATCACAAGTTCTAAATTTTCCCAAACATCTCCAGCAGCAGCAGCACGCAGCACGCACAAGGGGAGGCAGTAGGCGATGGGGCAGCAGGGCGGACGGTGTGCCGACTTGCAGAGGCGGGCGCCGGCGTGGCGCGATCCCAGGACGCGCGGGACGCGGGCGGCTGTGCGAGGATAGGCAGCAGCGCAGCAGAGCAAGCAGTGGCGAGGATAGGCAGCGGCGGCAGCAGAACCATCAGCGATGGGAGCAACAGGGGGAAGGGGCGGCCGACGGGGGCGACGGGTGCACGCGATAGAGGGGGAACGGCGGGTGAAGGAGGCTCACCACGGGGAGGGTTGGAGGAGAGCTCAGCGAGGCCGGGGACGGGCAAGAGCAGTGGTTGGGGCGATGAGATGTGGGCGGCCGAACGAAGAAGGCGGCGACAACGGCAGCTACACGAGACTCCGGCTCGAGCTGGTTCCCTGAACGGAAGAAGCCAAACGCAGCGATCCTCCTGGACGTCTTCCCGCGCGACGACGACGACGGTGGTCGCGGCAACGATGAAGGAGCTAGGGATTTGATCGGCGCGGGGGGCGAGGGGGAAAGGGATAGCAATGGCGCACCTCCCAGGGGTGCGCCATAAGTACATCCATAGCAATGGCGCACCACCGCGGGGTGCGCCATAAGTAACTTTTTTTATTGATAACAATGGCACACCCTCTCCCGGTGCGCCATTAGTAACTTTTTTAATTATTTTTTTATTGATAAAAATTATTACACTATATAGAGGAGAGGAGTAGAGGAGGGAGGGAGGGAGGGAGCATTTACATTCGTTGACGAGGCGGTGGTTGGCATCGCATCGGAGATGCAGACCATAGAAAGGAGGAGCAGGTCGGTCGTGGTCGTGGTCGTGGGCTGGCCTCGTCGCATCGCGTCGGTGTTCGTTGTCAGCCGTCGATGGACTGCGAGTAGCCCCGCCGAAGTCTCCACCTCAAGGCTCCGGCTTCCTCGTCACGGCGACGGAACAAGGTGCACCTGCCGGTGGGGTGGGGTGGGCCGGGCG
>NC_057797.1:728114298-728124905 GCF_018294505.1 Triticum aestivum
GGCACACTGTACCAAGGTGCGTCATTACTAGTTTTGAAAAAAAATGTTAGTAATGGCGCACGGGGTGAGTGGTGCGCCATTACTAGTTAAAACTAGTAATGGCGCACTCTGACCTGGTGCGCCATTAGTATTTTTGGAAAAATAAAAAAATATGTTAGTAGTGACGCACCATTGGTGTGGTGCGCCATTAGTGTGATAGACACTAATGGCGCACCAACACATGATGCGCCACTGCTATATAGTGGTGGTGCACCACATGTCTGGTGCGCCATTAGTGTCTATATTATCTATAGCCATTTTTCTAGTAGTGAGAGAAGGGCGGGTTGGGGATTCTAGACATGCTCCGGTTCAGTTCAGCTCTCCGACTGCGCTGGCTATGGGCGTACTGGCAGCAACCGACGAGGCCCTGGACGGCCTTCCCCTTGCCATGCGACAAGGATGACACGGGGTTGTTCGCTAGAGCAACGACGATCACGACCGGAGACGGTCAAAGGATAGGGTTTTGGACGTGCCCCTGGCTTGATGGTACACCCCTAAGTGTTGCTTTCCCGAGCATGTTCAAGCACTCTCGGCGCAAAAACCGATCGGTGGCCGCTGCGCTCGACAACGGCCAGTGGATCAGGGATCTCCGCCACGGCGACACGACACACATCGCTGTCGATTTCTTGTGCCTCTGGCGGCGGCTCCAGCAAGCTAAGATCACCCTCGACAGTCAAGTTGCTGATCGGATCGCTGGGACTGCAGGAGGAGGGGCGATGTACTCTGCCCGGGCTGCGTACAAGATGCTCTTTAAGGACACGCCGAGCACGAGCCACAACAGCGCTGTCTGGAAATGCTAGGCGCCTGGGACTGTCAAGATGTTCGACTGGCTACTGCATAACAACAGGATCTGGTGCAATGACAGACTGCAGAGGAGGGGTTGGCCGAATAGTACTTCTGCGGTTTATGTATGAGGAGCCTGGAGTCTGCTCTGCATCTGATGTGGGATTGCCCTTTCTACAAGACAATTTGAAGGTCTGCTTCCACATGGAATGGCTGCGAGGCACTGGGTCTCAACAGGCTGCCTTCCCACAACTCTCTGCAGCATTGCCTGGAGATGATCAGGCGCACACCAGCTGGCCAGAGGCGAGGGCTCAAAACAATGACGCTTTTGATTGCTTGGCACATGTGGAAAGAGCGGAATGCATGCGTTTTCAGAGAGAAAATGCCACGAAGTGACGATGTTCTCCAGGCTATAAAGCTCGATCTTGCACATTGGAGGACTGCCGGAGCCGCATGCTTAGAGCCCCCGTTCGGGGACGCCACTGTGAGATAGACAGTTCTGTGAGCGTTGGGCGCCCCTCTCTCCATTTTTCTTTTTTGTTTGTAACTTGCGTAATGCTCTTGTGCACCATGATCACTTGATCTTCCTTGTTTTTCCGGTATGCTTTCTCCTAAATCAATGAAGCAGGCTCAAACCGGATCTTTCAAAAAAGAAGCTGATTAACAAAGATAAGTACCCAAGGGGCCCAAATCTCAAAAAAAAATATAGTGCCAATGGGCCCGTTGGCCATCCTTTTTCTTCTCAACTCACTAAATGGACTGATTTTGCCTAAAAAAAACTAAATGGATTGATTTGCCTAAGAAAACTAACTAGACTGGAACCCCTAAAAAAACTAAACTTTGCTTTTAACCAAATGGGGACGAGTTACAGCCACACACAGCCCATATGATATCACGAAGCTTTTCTTTCATCCATTCCATGCCACGTTTAGCAACCGGAACGACCCATCATATTAAGCTAACAGTGTTTATCCCTAAAAAAATGCTAACCACGTTTAGCTATCAATTTTTTTTGCGGCCGATGTTTAGCTCTTATTTGAGACCCCAAACTTATGAGCAAGAAAAAACACGAGAAGACACTCTGAGCAGTCAGCATCAACAGTGCGAACGGAGCCCCACTATTGTCCCGGATCTCTACCTAATAATAAAGCAGGTAGTGTTTCTGCCCGGCCGTCGCGCTGTTTTGCAAAAAAAAACCTGCGTTTTCATGAAATCAACCCGCGGCCCGAATTTAAGTCACACCGAACCGTTATTTTACAGTTTTTGAAACCCCCCTGACTTTTTAGCTATTCCATCCGCGGATCATATTTAAGTCAAACAAATGCTTTTCTAAACCATTCATATCTTTTAAACCGTAACTCCATATTAAACATGTTATATATGAATTTTTATTAGAAAAATATGTAGAATACGAATATAAGATTATTTTAACCTGTTAAGTACTTATAAATATTATTTCGGAAGATATTTAAGTCAAACAAATGGTTTCCTAAATTATATGTATC
Organism: Triticum aestivum; assembly: GCF_018294505.1. Taxonomy (NCBI): domain Eukaryota; kingdom Viridiplantae; phylum Streptophyta; class Magnoliopsida; order Poales; family Poaceae; genus Triticum; species Triticum aestivum. The sequence goes on from NC_057797.1 coordinate 728,116,626, forward strand.
TTTTAAACCGTTACCCCGATTTTCATAGGTTATATATGAAATTTGATTAGAAAAATGTGTGAAATCTGAATATGATGCTAATTTTACCCGTTAAATATTTTTTAGATATTGTTTTGGAAGCAAACTTATAACTATAGCGCACGATCCATTTTTCTTTCGTACAGGCGGCGATCCGGGTTGCAAATAAACACCCACTATAGTCATATAGGGAAAAGAAAACATGAAGAACTACACATGCATACCTTTGAATACATCACAGGAGAAAACAACAGATTTCTCATCGAGAGTGTGAGAGAAAGCGAGAGAGAGAGAGGGGGAGGGAGGAGAGAGAGAGAGACGTCTTAGGATTAACCACATTCAAACACGTTTTGGTTTTTGTGAACACTAAGACCATCGCCGGCGAGGGTGAGAAGAGGGATAAGCGGCAACACAAGATGCGTCGTTAAAATAAAGAAGATGGGCCTATTGTGGTCTTGAATGATGGTTGTTCGGTTAAGAGTGTGTGTTTTGTTTTTTCTCCCATTGCAACGCACGGACTCTTTTGCTAGTTAGTCAAAAAAGAAAAAATGAAAAAGAGGTTGCCCGGTTTATTAAGGAAAACCGAGCGAAAACCTATGTATTCCTCCTTTGGGGGTATTATTTGTAATACTCCTTTCTAATCAATGAATTTGGCAGCTCTCCTGCCAACATTTAAAAAAATATCCCAAATTAGTAGTCCCCATAGTGAAGGAAAACAGATACGGAGGAAAACATGTTGATGTTGTACACCATGTGTACCCTAATAATAAGGACCCAACTGACAAAACATATTTTTAAAAAGGAAATTTTTGACACAACTTCATCTACTATATTTTTTTATGAAAAGGCCTTTATGGCCAGCTTTATTAATCTCAAATAATGCTTACATCGTCTGCTAACAATTTAGCAATAGTACCCAAAGATGCATTTATCCTAAAAAAAGGGGGTGTTTGCACACCCCCACTCAGCTAGCTCATGACCAACTACATTTGATTCTCTATTACAGTACTCAATAGTAACCTTCCCGAACTCTCATAATAATTCTCCGCAATCATCTAAAGCTGGAGCCACCACCATAGAATGTCCCTCATTCAAATGTATATCATCGACCAAAAAAAGAATTGTCCATCATCACCAAGACATTATTGCACCCCATACTTTGAACTAACTTTAAACCTTCAAGTAATGTCGTGCAGTGATGTATGCAGCTGAGGCATCCTAACGAACGAACGATTTGAACCTTGTTCCTACACGGCCTGATCAAATCGATCAGGCACTTGCCATCTATCTTCATTGTTCAACTCTTTGATGAAAAGATGAAAAAACCAAATAAAAAGCTCTGCCCTTCCATCTCTTGGATAGATAGAGAGGGAGGGCAGAGGCCTTTGGTGTCCCTTTCAATCGAGAATTGGGGCTTCACAATTACTAGCCAATATTTTCCGAGGCAAGTGTTCAGGTCTATTATGACATAAAGATTAGGTGCCTAATGGACATTGTTTATCTTGAAAAACAAATTCTTATTCTAGCAGACGAAATTCCTTTGGTCTAATTTAGGACTTTCAAATCTATTTTATTTTATCTAATTCTATCTACGCCCCAGGGGCTAGGAACAAAACAGTCCTTTCATTTTTCTGATCATAGAGAAGCCGTATGAAGCTAAGGTTTCATGTATGGTTTTGAAGCGGAGCTGAAAACGAAGACGAGAGATTTTGCCAAAAATGCGGGGTAGAATTTATGGATTCTCGGATACGAAGATATCAAATGGGATACAATAAACTCGCATTTTGATATCGATTTTGATACATATAAGGTGTCCTACGGATAATGCAAATCGAAGCTATTTGATGTCTGACTCGGGCCTATATGACCGATCGATCGAAATACTCCAAGACTCCACCTGAAATTGACTGGGTTTGAAATTGCTTTTCGTTCTCATAGTTACGAAACGGTAAGAAAGATAAAATATGAGCCTGTTTTATAGCAAGAGTAATTAATCATTGTTGTTTCAAGGTTAATCTATTTATTCGTCTCGATAAGTCTTATTGACATAAGAGATGTCATTTATAGTCTATCTCTTTCTATATATGGAAAGTCAAGAAATTCTCATCGAAACATCGAGAAATTGTGCATATAGAAAACTCTAAAGAAAGAAAAAAAGGAGACCCATGCCATGATTTTCAAATCTTTTCTATTTAGTAGTAAATTCCTGGGGAGTTATACATTTGTGTATTGATAAGACCGTTCACATTTTCTTGAAGCTCGATCTCCCCCCCCCCCAGATGAACCATATAGCCAAGAGAAACCATGAACCAGAATAGAAGAGCTTGCCCCACCCATGAGTAAATATTTCATAGTTAAGGATTAGTAGTTCTTTTTTGAAATCGATTTCGAAAAAGAATGGATTCGGTCTTATACATACGCGAGGAAGGTAATCAAAAAAGAGAGAAGACGAGTTCTTCTTTCTTTTATCACTTATGAGCCGTGCGAGATGAAAGTCTCATGCACAGTTTTGCATGAGAGAAAGAAGCGAGGAATCCTCTTTTCGACTCTGACTCCCCAAAGTTTATTCGAGACTTGAGCAAAACTCAGATTGGAGAAGAATATGGTCCCTGGGTTCCCTTTATTGGAACTATGTTCCTTTTTATTTTTGTTTCGAATTGGTCAGGTAGTCGATGGCTATTCACAGCTACCACCTTAACACCAAAGAAGAGTTTGACCCAATGCTTTATTTCTGTCTTAGTGAATCCCGATTCGACATTAAAAGTATATTGATTCTTTCCCAATAAATGAAGACTTTTTTCTGTAAATACTGCGTATTTGATTCCATTATCATGATCATATGATAATACTATATTTTATTATTTTCCAGTGCACTAGATCTTGTAGCACTTAGCAACGAAGCCCTATCCATTAGTATTCCACATAAGAAATCCATTCTAGAAAAAAATACAATTAGATTAGCTCTTCATAGACAAACTTGGGGTTTGCGAGCCAAGGTAAGATCGGCTCGGGATCATGGGACCCTTTTCTATCAGATAGGAGGGGCTCTTGTACAAAATAGACTTACTAAGTAATAACCCCATAGATCCAAATCTAAAATGCAAAGGTTGTCTTATTCAAAACCTCAATCATCATATCCCCTCTCTCCCACTTCACACATCGGAACGCACTGTTCTTATAGAGATAAAGGCGCTTTCCCATCTTCTTAACCTAACGGGCATTGTTTATCTTGAAAAACAAATATTTCTCGACGTAAGAAAAAAATCTTTTTTATTTTTAATTTAAGAAACTAGTGTATTTTTTGAGGGCATAAGCTCCTATCTATATCTACTTTCCTTGAGCATAATATAGGGTTTTTTATTTGATTCTAAATTCCAAGATAACTCATTAGAATTATTAATAAGATGGTCCTAATATATTAGCAATATTTAGATTGCCCCCTCTTTTTATTCACTTTATTACTTCTATTCTAGACCCTATCCCTATGGTTTATTCTTATGAAATATCATATAAAATAGAAGGTATAAGAAATGGCATTGCGTATGTCTGGGGGAGATCATATCCACTCCGGTACAGTAGTAGGTAAGTTAGAAGGGGAACGCGAAATGACTTTAGGTTTTGTTGATTTATTGCGCGATGATTTTATTGAAAAAGATCGTGCTCGCGGTATCTTTTTCACTCAGGATTGGGTATCCATGCCAGGTGTTATACCAGTAGCTTCAGGTGGTATTCATGTTTGGCATATGCCAGCTCTGACCGAAATCTTTGGGGACGATTCTGTATTACAATTTGGTGGAGGAACTTTAGGACATACTTGGGGAAATGCACCTGGTGCAGCAGCTAATCGAGTGGCTTTAGAAGCCTGTGTACAAGCTCGTAACGAAGGGCGCGATCTTGCTCGCGAAGGTAATGAAATTATCCGAGCAGCTTGCAAATGGAGTCCTGAACTAGCCGCAGCTTGTGAAGTATGGAAGGCGATCAAATTCGAGTTCGAGCCGGTAGATACTATTGATTAACTAGATAAAACTAAAGATAAAGAAGGTATAAATAAAAAAGAAACGAAATAAAAAGAGAAAACAATCAGTTATGAAATGCAGTAATTCTTCTTTATTCTTCTAATTGATTGCAATTAAACTCGGCTTAATCTTTTTTAGAAAAAAAAGATTGAGCCGAATCTTTACTTGCCGAAGCACTTCTTGGATCTGTCAATTATGCTATGGCCGGAGTCCTACTCATAGTGATCTGGTCGAATTGGGAGAAGCCGTAGGTATTATTGCAGGTCAATCAATTGGGGAGCCAGGGACTCAACTAACATCTTTGGAGTTGAAGAGAAGTATCCAAATGACATGTGTTATTTTACAATAACCCATGCTTGTAGCAATGAAATACCAAAACCTACCCGATATGATATATGATAATTATAATTCTCTATGATATGCCTTCCCTATAAAGGACCCGAAATACCTTGCTTCGCTTCCGCAGAGACGACATTTGCCACATGCTCAAGGCGAGAAGTAGAAGCAGCAATGAAATTATCTATGTGGTCTTTAACTATTGCCCCACATGACTCCGAATGCAGATCCTCAATAAAAGACGCATCAACGTTTAAAATTTGTTGTGCTGCCAAAACAATGGGCCATGTGTTCCGTCTAAGTGCAGTAGTTTGTTTCGCTGCCGATCGTGTGGAGTTAAAGAACCAATGCATGGATGGCTAGCGCCGATCGCAACGGCGTCTGCACTTGCTACCCTCCGACCTGCTGTCTACGCTGCCACCATACAAACCAATCCGTTGTAGCTATCAACTCTGGAAGCTCTATCGAGTCGTCATAATTGTGTTGTGTCGATTGATCACACATGAGGAATTCGAGCACACCGGAACCCGAGCGATCAACAAGTGGCGTATCATGTCCGACCCTCTCAAACCCAAGCGCAGCCCATACTACATTTGCTTTCACGCAGTTAAACAAAGCAAGCTTGATATATTCTGCTTTCACTTTGCAAATTGGGCATTGAGAAATATAGCCAGTGTAACTGTTTGCAAGACCACAAAAACTGGAAATAGCATTATGTAGACATCTCCATAGGAAGATCTTAATTTTCTCCGGCATTTTTAGACTCCAAATTTTCCTCCGTATCAGGTGTGGCCGGGGACCACCATGGTGACTGAGACTAGTGCTATCAATGTATGTATGGTCCCATTCTTTATAATAGGCTGAACGTACTGAGAAAATCATGTTTTTTGTAAGGTACCATGCAACGTAGTCCTCCGTTACCTGATGGTGTAGCGGAATATGCAGAATACGCTCCGCATCAATATGCCAAAGTTGTCCCGGATTAGTTGTTCATCTCACTCCCCCGAAACTGGGTCTATAAGATCATTCACTCTTGACAATACTTGATTATCCCTATTGTCACCATTTTCCTTGATGCACTGCTTGGGATCCAACAATCACTTGAAATATCTATTTTTGCACGATCTCATACTCTCCAAATGAAGACTTCTTGAAGGTTTGGATCCCTGCCCATATACTCTGTCATACATACGATGACCTTTCTTTTTAATTCATAGTTAAGAATATCCCCCATTGGGGTAATATCTAACTCTCAACATTCCGGCACACAATGATTCATTTTGTTCTCAATCAACCTCCAACATTGTTTTGCCAGCATCGCCAAATTGAAACTGTGAATGTCATGAAAACCCATACATCCTTGCTTCTTCGGTACACACATTTTCCACCACGCAAACCAATGCATCCTGCTTTGGTCATACTCATCACCCCTTCAATACTACGGTGTTACATCAGTAATCTCCTTACAAATTTTCTTCGGAAATTTAAACACACTCATTGCGTATGTAGGGCTGGCTTGGCCACTGCTTTCAGTAAGGCCTCCTTACCTCCAAAGGAGAGGATTATCTTTTTCCATCGATTTGCTAATTTCTGGATCATCTATATTAAGTGTTTGAAACAATTAACCCGATCAACACCAATCATAGAGGGAGCCCCAATATTTAACCAACAGTGATTCCATCATAATTTTCAGTATTTGACGTATCTTACTTTAACCTTCACATCAGTATTGGGCGAGGCCAAATGCTCTAACTTTATCTACTATAATGAATAAATGGAGTAAAAGAGATGAAAAATCTTCTCACTTTTACTCTCTCTCACATTTTTGTTCTAGTAACTATAGTTCGGGTTTTGTTCATCCTGTACAAGGGCCTTGTTATGATGCTGAATAAAAAAGAGAAGAATTTGTCAGCAAATGGACCGTTGATTGAGGATTTGAACGAGAGGATCGGTGGCCTTCAGGATGCCAAAGTTAGCTGGGTACATAGATCGGCAAATGAGGCAGTCCACTCTTAGGCTAGAGAGGGTTTATATTGTCACTATCTCCGTCCAGGTTTATATTTTGTTAGTTAAATTTAAGATCAAATTTTGACACAGAATACAAAGAGGATTAATAAAGCAGGACGGAGGTACTAATTTATTTTGGGACTCTGCTCCCCCAGATTTGTACTGTATTTTGCATGTTATATCCTCAGAAATATCTGAGAACTGTATTTAAATAAAGTTCTAGGTTTTCCTAAAAAGAAGAAGAGAAAAACCAACATATCGAACCGCGGGGGAGGCAGCCACGCCCACGAACCACGATCGTGGCCGCAGTAGACATACGGGGAGGACGAGACGAGACGGGACGGCCCGGAAAGCACGCGTCACATCCCATCCGCAGCCACTCACTCCATGATTCCCTCCCTCCCCTCGCGCCATCGAGTCCGCCTGCTCCGTTCTTTTCCCCGTCGTACCGTCGTCCCTTCCCCGCGCGTGCACCTCGGCCCCCGCGCCCCGCCGCGCCCGATCCCAGCCGTCCGCCATCCCCCATCATCCTCCTCACGCTTGGCGTACGAGACGAGACGAGGCAGGCGTAGGGCGCGCGTGTCATGCGACGACAAGGACCCGCCCGCCGGGGTAGCCTGGTCCGTCCGTCCGGCCGTCCGGCCGAGCACGCGCCCCACCCACGGGCATGCACCACCGGAAAAGCTAGCGGAGAAACGAACGACGTAGTCAATAAAGCCGGGGCTCTTTCCCCTCGCCGTCCTTCTGCTTGGCCTCGCCTGGCTTCCGTCCGTCCGTAGACTCTTTTCTTTCTCTTTGCTGCTGCGCCCCCTTTTCCCCCTTTGGCCATGGCCATGGCCGGACCACGTCCATGGTTGGAGCGACCGGACTTTCCATCAGGTCGATCGGGTCACCCTCATCGACAGCCCCTATAGGCTCCTGTCCGATCCATCTAAAACCACGTCTAATCATGGCGTACTGGCAGCGGCAGTACTGAGAGATTCCAAGGGTTAACTGCGGCCTGCTTATTCCATTCCGCGGCGCGTCTTTCCGGGTGACAAAATGGTTGGAGCTTACCCCTACCCCAAACCCCATCATTAGCTCTACTCTCCCCTCCCCTCCCGGGATAACGTACTTAACTCTGCTTACCGGGGGGCTAGCACACTCACTGGCGTCTGACACTGTAGTACGTACAGCGCATGCATTGTACGACCACGGGTACCACCATGCCCGTAGAGGTACGCACGTACGTAGACGTGGGAGGGTGGTACGTAACATGCATGGCACTGTCTGATCCAGTAGCATGCTGCATGCCTCCGTATTCCACTGTGCACTGCTCACCGCGGCGCCGCAGACCAAACGTTTTTTCTTTCTTTCTGCAAAGTAATATTTTTGTATGGTAAAGAAAGTAGTACTCCGCTGCGGATATCGTAAAGAAAGTAGTACTCCGCAGTGCAGTAAGGGCAACTCCACCGCAGGACTCCAAACGGACATCCGCATCTGTCTTTTGGACGTTCGTTTGGGTGCGATTCGGCAGACGTCCGAGGGGGCGGACAGGCGTTTGGAGCATTCGCGCCCAACGCGCACGAGGCGTCTTGACCCCAAACGGTCCGCCCCGTCTCGTTGCAGCGTCTCCCCGCCCACGCTTGCTCGCCACTGCCGCGCCCCGCGCCGAGCTCGCCAGCCGCGCTTGCCCTGCTACTCGTCCGCGTCGAGCTCGCCCGTCGGGCACCGCGCACAAGCTGCCCTGCTACTCGCCCACGTGCTAGCCTGCTCGCCCGCCGCCGCGCGTCGGCCTGAGCCGCCGTCGCCGCGCCGCGCTTGCACGCGCCCCGAGCCGAACTTGCATGCGCGCCACACTCCGCCGCGGTTGCCGCGCCCGCGCAGAGCTCCCCGGCAGCCCCGCAGCCCCGCGCTCGCTGAA